>NC_081408.1:429010792-429278292 GCF_030272615.1 Cryptomeria japonica | reverse complement strand
CATTTATTAACGAGAACTAGTGCATCAGGTGATCTATATTTATCGCACAACCTCCCTCTCCCTTGCCTAACATTTGTTGGTATATTTGTGTAATTTACATCCAGCTGCATGTGAAACTTTGTAAACAATTGTTTGCAAAATTAAAGTGGCAACTCATCCTTTTGTGGCCATCTATGATGAGCTGCCAACCATGTAGGATAAATGAATGGCACCCTAACCTTACAGTCTCTCCTTGCATAATGGAGGAACATGGTGTGCACCTGTGTTGTAGATACATCCCTAGAGATGGCTTTCCATCCCACCATGTGATGCATGAGCATCCCTGATTCTTGGCAATCTTGCATCAACCAAAAATATTCATTTTCTGTTTAGCAGTTTCAGCATTTTATTCTGTATTTTCTTGCATTGGCTCACCAGATCTTATGGAGTTGGATTTTTCTTGAGGACATGATCATTTTCTTTATTCCTAAACCACAAAGCATTTGGATCATTTTTTGACAAGTTATCTATTCCGGATTCTGAGACAGTTTTCTGGCACTGGTTTTGTTTGGACCTATTTGCATTGGTGAATCTACTGGATCCCTTCCGTATCTTGCGGAGCCTTTTTTGATGTTCCTTGGCATGTGGATGACCTTCTCTTTAATCTGGACTTCATCCTTTGCATTTTCCAGAGGAATCTCTTTGGTAGAGGCCAACTTAGTGGTTTTACACGTTTGATCTTGTTCTTCGACTTTTGATCCTTTTTTGGCCGACCGGATCCCCTTGGATCGTATGAATCATTGTAATCGAGCATTATAATATAGATAGATAGATAGATAGATAGATAGATAGTCAAAGGAAATGAGATAGAACATAGTATACAAAACTTAGGTTTGGAGGTCTAGAAGTGACTTGTTCTGTAATTAAGCATGTTTGTAGCAGGCCAGTGAGCCGAATCTTTAACCCAGATGTTACTGGTTATCTATAATCAGTTTTCATGATCTAATATATTCAGTTTTGCATTGCCTCCATCATAGCCTCTTGTTTCTGTTGTGTTTACTTTTGTTGCACAGTCCAGATTGATCTCTTTGAGGTCCCTCCTAACCGATGATTGCACCAAGTGGTATTAGAGCGAGATTTCATTCTGGAGCTTGCATTGTCCTGAGAATTTTGTTGTGGGGTGGTGGATTGTGGATTCGACCTACAACTGCAGAGGACTGGCGAGAAGAGGAAATGGGAATGGTGGAGTGTGTGGGAATGCAGACCCTGCTGTGATGGAAATGTTGCGAGGAATTGCAGCCCGGTTGGAAGCCGTTGAGACAAACTAGAGAAGAGGCCAACATATTGAAGATGTGAGTGAAGATGAGGAAGAAGAGGCCTCGACAAAACAAGTAGCAAATCCACCGACGGTTGATCCAGATGAAGAAAGGTTCTTGAGAGTTTTGAGTAGGGAGAACACTAAACCACATTCTACCCCACCAAAGTATGATGGAAACTTGAATTCGTACGAATTGATGGATTGGATCTCGGAGATGGAGAAATATTTTGATTTTGAGAACACCGCAGAGGAAAGAAAGATGAAGTATGCATGTACCCGATTGAAAGGTCATGCATCTCTTTGGTGGGAGCATTTGTAGGTTGATAGATAGAGAAGAGGTAAAGAGAAGATCAAATCATGGGAGCGGATGGTTGCTAAGTTAAAATAAAAAAATTTGCCAGCTAATTATCAAGTGAACATGTTTCGGAAGTTGCAAAACTTGAAGCAGAAGAAATCTAGTGTGAAGGAGTACACCGAAGCATTGTACAAGTTGAATATCAGATCCAGACATGTTGATGATGAGGTTGAACAAGTTGCAAGATATTTCAATAGACTGAGGATGTCTATACAAGATGAACTCAGTTTGATCAAGTTACAGAGTGTTGAAGAAGCTTATCAATATGCCTTGAAAGCAGAAGAGAAGTTGACCAAAAGACATGAGCAGAGACAGTGAGGTAGAGGTGGAAGGTTTTCCGGAGGATGATTTCAAGGAGGAAGAGGATATCCCAGAGGAAGAGGAACCTGTATGGATCAAAACAAGGATAATGAAGTAAGAAAAGAAGGTAATTCATACCGGAAGGATGACAAAAATTTCTACTGAAGGAGAGAACTTGATGGCTACCAGAATGAGGGTTTTGGAAAAGATGATATAAGATAAGACAAGAGAGTGTTTAGAGAAACTTGATTTAAGTGTGGAGGAGAAGTACATCATTCTTTTGAATGTAAGAAGACAGAGAACACTAGAAGAACAACATTGGTAGAAGAAAGCCCCACTAGATCAACTAACAAATTGGAAGATGGAGAACTATTGATGATGAGGAGGGCTTTGTGTCATATCGGAGAAGATGAGGAACCCTTGTAGAGGAGAAATTTGTTCAAAACTACATGTAAGGTATTTGGTAAGTGTTGTAAAGTTGTTATTGATCATGGTAGTTCAGATAATCTTGTTTCAAAAGAGATGGTGAATAAGTTGAAGCTGGAGAGGTTGAAACAACCTAAGCCTTATCAAATACCATGGATTCAGGATGATCATAAGTTGTTAGTAAGTGAGCAATGTTTGGTAATATTGAAAATTGGGAATTGTCATGATGAAGTCTTGTGTGATATTATGCCTATGGACATTTGTCACCTTTTGTTGGGTAAACCTTGGTAGTTTTATAGACAGACAATACATAGTGGGAGAAAGAACACATACACTTGTAGCAAATGAGATGAAACAAACCTTGTTACCCTTGGAGGAACTCCTGAAGAGTGAATTTTGTACGAATGCTAGAATCTGTTTGGTGGATGGAAGGAAATTCCTAGATGGAATGAGACATGAGAATGTGTGTTCTGCCTTAGTTCCTAAGAAGATTGAGCATCTGGAGCATGAAGCAGAACAATTAGAGGAGATAAGGAAATTGTTGATAGAGTATGAAGACATCATTTCAGATAATGTGCCTGATGGATTACCACCTGTGAGGAGTATCAGTCATTACATGGAACTAGTTCCCAGAGCTAGTTTGCCTAACAAAGTTGCACACCGATTGACATCGGCAGAGAATGAAGAGTTGAATAGAGAAGTGTAGGAATTGTTGAAGAAAGGTTTCACAAGAGAAATTTTGAGTCCTTGTGTAGTACTAGCAGTATTAGCACCTAAGAAGAATGGAGAATGGAGGATGTGTACTGATTCCAGAGAAATAAACAAGATCACAGTGAAATACCGGTTTCATTTACCTAGGATGGATGACATAATGGACTGTTTGAGTGGAGCAGAATATTACACAAAGATAGACTTGAAGAGTGGATATCATCATATCAGAATCAGAGAAGGAGATGAGTGGAAGACAATGTTCAAGACAAATGAAGGATTGCATGAATGGTTGGTGATGCCTTTTGGGTTGACTAATGCACCGAGTACTTTCATGAGGTTGATGTGTGAGGTATTAAAGAAATTCTTGGTTAAGTTTGTTATTGTATATTTGGATGATATTCAGATTTTCAGTAAGACAAAAGAAGAGCATTTGTTGTAGTTAAGACAAGTTTTGCAGAGGTTGAGAGAAGAAAAGTTGTTGATAAATCTTAAGAAATGTACTTTCATGAAGGAAGAGTTAGTCTATTTGGGATATGTGATATCTGCGGATGGATTGAAGATGGACCCTAAGAAATTAAAAGCAATTGTTGAATGACCTACACCGGAGAGCATTGGAGAGGTAAGATCATTTCATCGATTGGCTAGTTCTATCAGAATTCCATCAGAAAGTTCCATTCAGTTTGTAACCCTATGACTGAGACAATGAGGGGAGATATGAAGTAATTTAGTGGACAACCAAAGCAAACAAAAGCTTTGAACTGTTGAAACAGAAAGTGACTGAGCAACTCATGTTAGCTTTACCAGATTTGAACAAAGTGTTTCAAGTAGATTATGATGCAAGTGGAACAACAATTGGAGTAGTCTTGAGTCAAGAAGGGAGAGCAGTAGCTTATTTCAGTGAGAAGTTGAACGATGCCCGGAGGAGATATTCAATGTATGATTAGAAATTTTATGCTATAGTTCAAGCCCTAAAAATTTGGAGACATTACCTATTGCCTAAGTAGTTTTTGTTATATAAGGATCATCAAGCCTTACCGTATTTGAACAATTAGAGTAAGTTGAATCAGAGACACGTGATATGGGTAGAATTTTTGCAAAGTTACACCTTTGTGTTGAAGCATAGAAGTGGGAAATCTAACAAAGTTGTTGATGCCTAAAGTAGAAGGATAAATTTGCTGATAGAAATGAGAGTGACTGTGCTAGGATTTGAGGAGTTGAAGACCTTGTATGATGATGAACCGGGCGTTGCAGAACCTTGGAAAGCATGTAGAGAACTGGTTATGGTAGATAGATGCAAGTGGCTGGATTACTTCATTTAGGATGGGATATTATTCAGAGGAGTTTAATTGTGTATACCTAAGAGTTCTATGAGGGAGAATATGATAAAGGAGAAGCATAGTGGATTCCATTAGCCGAACACTTTGCTATTGACAAAACAATAGCATTGGTGAGTGAACATTACTTTTGGTCTTAGATTCATAAGGATGTTAGTAAATTTGTGCAGAGTTGTAGAGTTTGTCAAGTTGCAAAAGGCAGTAGTCAAAATGTGGGATTGTATAAACCTTTGACAGTACCAAAAAGACCTTGGGAGGATATAAGCATGGATTTCATACTCGGATTGCCTAAGACAAAGAGAGGGAATGATTCTATATTTGTGGTGGTGGATAGATTCTCGAAGATGGCTCTTTTTATACCTTGTAAGAAAACATCAGATGCAGTGCATATTGCTAACCTATTTTTCAAGGAAGTGGTGAGATTGTATGCATTACCTAAGAGCATAGTTTCAGACAGAGATACCAAGTTTGCTGGTTATTTTTGGAGAACACTTTGGAAGAAGATGAAGACAGATTTGAAATTCAGTTCTACTTTTCACCCACAGAATGATGGATAAACAAAAGTAGTAAACCAAAGCTTGGAAATTTTTTTGAGATGCTTGGTTAGAAAAGACCAGAAGTTGGGATTTGATCCCTGCACAAGCATAAATTGCCTATAATAATTCAGTGAATAGAAGTACTGGAAGAACACCTTTTGAGATTGTTACTGGAGCACACCCTAGAGGTATATCAAAATTAAGAGATGTCTGTAATAAAGACAAGCGAAGTGCAAAGGCAGAAGAATTTGCATATCACATGAAGGCCTTGCATATTCAGGTTAAGCAGTATTTGGAGGACATTAACAACAAGTATAAGGAGAAAGCAGATGAGAAGAGAAGACATAAGTAATTTGAAGTTGGCGATGAAGTGATGGTGTATCTGAGAAAAGAGAGATTCCCAGTTGGGACCCATAACAAGTTGCAGATGAGGAAGTTTGTACCTTGTAAGATCTTGAGGAAGTTCAATTTCGAAAATGCATATGAAGTGGAGTTACTAGATAGTTTGAGTATTTCACCTATATTTAACATTGCATATCTACATTAGTATCATGAACTGGAATTCAGTGAGGACAGTATTGCAGACTTGGAGAAATAGTTGCCCCAGAAGGAGCTAGATTAGATTGAAGACATTTTGGACAGTAGGATTGGGCGTAGCACCCGGAGGAGTCAGTATAAGGAGTATCTTGTGAAATGGAAGGACAAACCAATTGAAGATTCATCTTGGATTTCTCAGGAAGAGGTAGACTGCCTTGGTTTTCCTCTAACCTTGGAAAAGTGAGAGACTCATGTTTTTTCAACAACCCTGCATGTCTGATGTAGAAGCATCCCTAGTTCTTGGCAATCTTGCATCAACCAAAAATATTTCTTTTCTATTTGTTTTCTGTTTTGTAGTTTCAGCATTTCATTCTGAATTTTCTTGCATTGGCTCACCGGATCTTATGGAGTTGGATTTATCTTGAGGACATGATCATTTTCCCTATTCCTAAACCATGGTGCATTTGGATCATTTTTTGACAAGTTATCGATTCCAAATTCTGAGATAGTTTTATGGCACCAGTTTTGTTTGGACCTATTTGCATTGGTGAATCTGTCGGATCCCTTCCATAGCTTGCGGAGCCTTTTTCAATGTTCCTTGGCATGTGGATGACCTTCTCTTTGATCAACACTTCATCCTTTGGATTTTCCAGAGGAATCTCTTTGGCAGAGGACGACTTAGTGGTTTTACATGTTTGATCTTGTTCTTTGGCTTTTGATCCTTTTTGGGCCGACCGAATCCCCTTGGATTGTATAAATCATTGTAATAGGGCATTATAATATAGATATATAGATAGTCAAAGGAAATTAGATAGAACATAGTATACAGAACTTAGGTTTGGAGGTCTGGAAGTTACTTGTTCTATAATTAAGCATGTTTGTAGCAGGCCAGTGAACCGAATCTATAACACGGATGTTACTGGTTATCTGTAATCAGTTTTCATGATCTAATATATTTGGTTCTGCATTGCCTCCATCATAGCTTCTTGTTTTTGTTGTGTTTACTCTTGTTGCCTGGTTCAGATTGATCTCTTCGAGGTCGCTCCTAACCGGTGACTGTACCAAGTCGTATTAGAGCGAGATTTTGTTTTGGAGATTGCGTTGTCCTGAGAATTTTTTTGTGGAGTGGCGGATTTTGGGTCCGACCTACATCTGCAGAGGACTAGCGTGAAGAGGAAATAGGAATGGTGGAGCGCATGGGAATGTAGACCCTACTATGATGGAAATGTTGTGAGGAATTGCAGCCCGGTTGGAAGCCGTTGAGACAACCCAAAGAAGAGGCCGACATATTAAAGATGTGAGTGAAGATGAGGAAGAAGAGGCCCCGACAGAACAAGTAGCGAATCCACCAATGGTTGATCTAGATGAAGAAAGGTTCTAGAGGGTTTTGAGTAGGGCAAACACTAAACCACATTTTCCCCCACCGGAGTATGATGGAAAGTTGAATTCAGATGAATTGATGGATTGGATCTCGGAGATGGAGAAATATTTTGATTTGAGAACACCACAAAGGAAAGAAAGGTGAAGTATGCTTGTACCCAGTTGAAAGGTCGTGCATCTCTTTAGTGGGAGCATTTGCAGGTTGATAGACAGAGAAGAGGTAAAGAGAAGATCAAATCATGGGAGTGGATGGTTGCTAAGTTAAAATCAAAATTTGTGCCAACTGATTATCAAGTGAACCTATTCTGGAAGTTGGAGAACTTGAAGAAGAAGGAATCTAGTGTGAAGGATTACACCGAAGCATTCTACAAGTTGAATATTAGATCCAGACATGTTGATGATGAGGTTGGGAAAGTTGCAAGATATTTGAATGGACTGCGGATGTCTATACAAGATGAACTTAGTTTGATCAAGTTATAGAGTGTTGAAGAAGCTTATCAATATGCCCTGAAATCAGAAGAGAAGTTGAACAAAAGACATGAGCAGAGACAACGAGGTAGAGGTGGAAGGTTTTTCGGAGGATGATTTCAAGGAGGAAGAGGATATCCTAGAGGAAGAGGAACTTGTATGGATCAAAATAAGGGCAAGGAAGTAAGCAAAGAAGGTAATTCATACCAGAAGGATGAGAAAAATTTCTATCAAAGGAGAGAACTTGAGAGCTACCGGAATGAGGGTTTTGGAAAAGATGATAGAAGACAAGACAAGAGAGTGTTTAGAGGAACTTGCTTTAAGTGTGGAGGAGAAGGACATCGTGGTTTCAAATGTAAGAAGACACAAAACATTAGGAGAACAACATTGGTAGAAGAAATCCCCACTGGATCAGCTAACAAACCGGAAGATGGAGAACTATTGATGATGAGGAGAGCTTTGTGTCATACCTGAGAAAATGAGGAACCCTTGTAGAGGAGAAATTTGTTCAAAACCACATGTAAGGTATCTGGTAAGTGTTTTAAAGTTTTTATTGATAGTGATAGTTCAGATAATCATGTTTAAGAATAGATGGTGAATAAGTTGAAGCTGGAGAGATTGAAACATCCTAAGCCTTATCAGATAGTATGGATTCAGGATGATCATAAGTTGTTATTAAGTGAGCAATATTTGGTAAAATTGAAAATTGGGAATTATCATGATGAAGTCTTGTGTGATATTATGCCTATGGACATTTGTCACCTTTTGTTGGGTAAACCTTGGTAGTTTTATAGATAGGCAATACATAATGGGAGAAATAACATATACACTATTGTAGCAAATGGGATGAAACAAACCTTGTTACCCTTGGACGAACCCCTAAAGAGTCAAGTTTGTACGAATGCTAGAATCTATTTGGTGGATGGAAGGAAATTTTTAAATGGAATGAGACATGAGAATGTGTGTTTTGCCTTAGTTTCTAAGAAGACTGAGCATCCAGGGCATGAAGCAGAACAATCGAAGGAGATAAGGAAATTGTTGACAGAGTATGAAGACATCATTTCAGATAATGTGCCTGAAGGATTACCACCTGTGAGGAGTATCAGTCATTGCATGGACCTGGTTCCTAGAGCTAGTTTACCTAACAAAGTTGCACACCGGTTGACACTGACAGAGAATGAAGAGTTGAATAGACAAGTGCAGGAATTGTTGAAGACATGTTTAACAAGAGAAAGTCTGAGTCCTTGTGTAGTACCAACAGTATTAGCACCTAAGAAGAATGGAGAAAGAAGGATGTGTACCAATTCCAAAGCAATAAACAAGATCACAGTGAAATATCGGTTTCCTTTACCTAGGATGGATGACATAATGGACTGTTTGAGTGGAGCCAAATATTACACAAAGATAGACTTGAAGAGTGGATATCATTGTATCTGAATCAGAGAAGGAGATGAGTGGAAGACAACATTCAAGAAAAATGAAGGATTGTATGAATGGTTGGTGATGCCTTTTGGGTTGACTAATACACCGAGTACTTTCATGAGGTTGATGAATGAGGTATTAAAGAAATTCTTGGGTAAGTTTGTGTAAAGCGGAAAATCGCGATCGAACCCTAGTTGTTCTCCCCTCTTCCAACTCCGAGGAGAGAGAAGGGAGGTTCGCTAGGATTCGATGGTTTTCACTTAGGGGAGAGACTTTACATTCAAAAGAGGGGTTGAAACCCACAAGATCCAATCCCACGCAATGCAAGATTGGATGCTAAATGTGTTTCAAGGGTTAAGACAGCAAGGCTACCCTCTTTTGTAAAGAATGTTGATAGGAGAATTAAGCTAAGCATGCATAGAAAGTGACAAAGATTCACTTATAAACTGAGATAGGAATACAGTATGAAGCTGCGAACCTGGAATTAGCAGTAAAATGTCGATACGGCGCTGTCCTGCGAATTTGAGCAAAAGTTGTCGGGACGGTGGCGCCCGGTGCCACGGTCCTCCGAAAAATCCGTGAAACGAAGGGGGATCTGTTCGTCTCTGCACAAGGATTCCAGATCTTCAATTTCAGCCGCGTACCTGCAACCTACACATAGAAAAGCGAAGACGATTGGGGGGTTAGGGATTAGGGGTTGGCCTTTAGGTCAAACCCCGGTTTTGGAATTAACCAAGAAATGAGCAAGAGCTGTAAATGTAAATGACTGCAAAACAAGTACTAATACCTTGTTCTAAGGATGTTTGTATCCTTATGTGCGAAGGTTTAGATGTTGTATGTTGTATGTTGTATGTTGTATGTAGCATGTAGTATGTGATCTCCTCTTCAATGGTTGAATCCTTGTCTTGAATGCAACACTTAGCCTTGAATGGAGACTTGAAATGATCAATTGCTTGAAGGAATGCTTGAATGCTTGAATGCTTGAGTATAATTTCCACGCTTGTACACATATGTCCTTCTCATGCCAAATGAGAGAGAAAAATGTAGTTTATATACTTGTCATTTAGGGCTGATAGACTGATTTTCCCGACCTTAGGCCGACCAGGAAATGTAATTTCCAAATTGCAAACAAAAAGACCCGCAATCTCCTTAGGAGATCGGGCCCAAAATAGGACCCAGGGACCAGGGCGCTGGGCGCTCTGGTCCCACCTCCCGGGACAGCAGGGTGCAAGGAGGTTCAGGCCAGGGTGCTTGAAAAATGCAGTTTTCAGTGTCGTGAGCCAGTTTCAGGGTCTCCATTCAGGTTGTGTGTTGCGTCGCCATCGTGAAGACCGAAATGCAGTCGAAATTGCAAGTGTCGCAATTTTAGGACGCTACATTTAGCCCCCACTTTAGCGGGAGTATGTATGCTCATACTTCCGGTAAAGTACAAGGAAACAACATTGAAAGACTTTCACCACGTCAAGGAGGCAAGATACACCAAGCCCCCAGTGGACTAAGGATCTTACGACTTCGATTGACAAAGTAAAAGGGAAGATCACGAGGGAGAACCATGACTGTCAGTAGTAAGGTTCCCTCACTATGAGTCATGCAAGAAAGATATCAAAAATTTTCAAGGCAAAGTTAAATTTGTCAAGAAATTTTCAAGTATCTTGAAAAGATATGAACGGGATGTATGCCCCCCTACGTTAAAGCGATCGCACACGCCTCACCGGGGGTGATTGTTTTAACGTAGTGATACATATAAGAATGAGAAAGGAAAGGAGCACGTTATCGCAAGGATTTAGCCCCCAAGTGTGAGATAAACCCAAGGATAATAGACACAAAACACAAAGCACGAGGTGACTTCGCTTTCCTCGGGGTCAGTATGCTGTATGATAATTCATGTATATATATCATATGTATGTATGCATAATTGTTCTTCATTCCCCAATCAAGGAAGGTCACCTAGAAGAAGGGAACACATGTGTCTTTTGAGTCAACATGAGAGAGATCGAGAGATCTCAATACTTTGCATCGTCCTCAAGTAAACAACACTAAGGACAACAAATAGAAGAATGAGAATAACATATAGAAGAAGTAACGAAAGAGAGGAGGAAAGAATCTGCTATGCTAATGTAACTAGTCTAGCACGTCATCTACCCCCCGATCTTGCTGATCAATGTTTCGGGAAGGCAGGAAACATGTTAGAGGAGGAACATCCAACACAGCAGATGGAGCTATCACTAGATCCAAACAAGGGCTATGTTCATATCCCAAGCCGCGGTGTTCTTGTCTAGGAGCTAGGATAAGTGTTTTAGAAAATTCATTAGATAAATGGTTATCAACATCAACAAGTTCATATTCACTATCAGAAGCAAGAGGAGTAACATTTTCATCATGCATAACATTTCCATCCATATCATCATCAAGATTTATAAGAATAGGATCTTTAACTCGCACCGGATCAAGACCATCATGCATCTTATGTTTAGGAGATTTAGGCTCAATGTCCGGCTGAGGAGAAAATGGAATAATGCTTGTTGAAGGTGTTTTTGGAGATTGCAAAGTTTGAGAAGCGGCTACTTGAGCCCTAAGACGATGCTTTCGTCGGCGTTCACGTGCAGAACGATTTCGTCTAGTCTTAGTAGGAAGTGGAGAAGATTGAGGAGGAGGAATGTTCTCATCCTTAGCACTTGGGTGTTTAGGTTGTGGTCTCTTAGGCTGGACAATAGGAGAAGAAGAAGGTCTCTCCTCTCTATAAAAAGAAGGAGGAGGAACTGCTCCATATAAAGGAGGAATTTTTGGTTTAGGGAGAAGACCAAGTCCATCATGACGAGGAGGTATAGGTCTACTCTTAGGAAGTTTATTAGGCATAGACATAGTCACATCCATAGGGATGGGTTGGGAATCTTCTTGAGGAAAGACATTAGTTTTATCTTTCAAAGGAAGAACTTCCTTCTCAAGAATGATAGGAATGTCAAGTTTAGGTGTTCTAGGTTCACTTAGAGATAGGATCATATCTGTTTTCCACTTTTGATAAGATTTGAAAAGATGATCACTTCGCGGAGGAAGAGATTGGAATTGTTTAGGCCAAAAGTAATCAATAGGAACGCTAGAAGTTCTTTCAGCTGGTTTAAAGAGACTATGATTGACAGTAACAACTTCACCATTATGGGGAAATTTCAAACACTTATGAATAGGAGAAGCAATAGCTTTCATGGAAGATAGCCAAGGATAACCAAGCTTCACACGAAATTGTTCGGCAGATGGAATAATAGCAAAGTTCACATCAAGAGATTTGTTATGGACCTCAATAGGCAATGTAATAGAACCAATTGCAGGAGAAGAAAATGCATCAAATAGTTTCACAATCACATCTGTTTTGTCATATATCACTTGATTCAATTGCAAAGTAAAAAGGAATTCTTCAGTAATAACATTAATCATGCACGAAGGATCAATAAGCACTCCACGGCAAGGTGTATTCTTAAATTTTGCAACTATGTATAAAGGACCATCAGGTGCCCTAATGGTTTCACTGGAATCAAATGTGATGGAAGGTTCTTTAGGGATTTCTTGCTGCTCTACAAAGTTAATCACATTCGGAGTCATAGACACAAGACCATCAGATGAGAGAGAGGAATCATTAGCCTCAATTGCATTAGAGGTATGAGAAGGCAATGGATCAGTGAAAATCTGAAGCTTTTGGTTAGGAGGAGCTACAGATGTGTTGCCTTTATCATTCACTCCAGAAACAGAGATAGTATTGTTATCAATCAAATCTTGAATTTTACCCTTTAAAGAAAAACATTTTTCAGTATCATGCCCAGGCTGACGGTGAAATTGACAAAAAGATTTGTTATCAAAATAAGGTGAAGTAATCTTTGCAGGATCAATTTGTCTTATAGGAGGAAGAGTAAGCACATTTTGTTCCAGTAACTTATTCATAATACTATGCAATGATTCATTCAAAGGAGTATACTTTCTTTCTTTCTTGAAAAATTTAAAAATAGGAGGCACACCTGATGCTGCATTCACATTGTTGTTGATGATGTTTTCATTGAATTTGATGGAATCTCTGTTCGGTTTAAACTTCCCAAATGGTTGTTGACTGCTATCACCCTTATCACTCAGAGCCATAGGATGTGATTGTTCCATTTGACTCACAGTCAGTTGATAATTGTGAAGAGTGGCACACAACTATTGGAAAGAAGTAAACTCAGAAAACGGAAGTTTGTCTCGAATATCTTTTTGTAAATTAGAAATAAAGATTCTTTGAATATCATTGTCAGGCACTGGAAAAGAAATTTGAGCATACAAATGCTTATATCTACCAATGAAATCAGTCACTTTTTCTTTAACACCTTGTTTACAATGCATTAAATCAATCAAAGTAACTTTAGGACTTATATTGTTTTGAAATTGTTGAATGAAAGCATTTGCAAGTTGTTCGAAAGAAGTAATAGAATAGGAAGGCAACGAGCAATACCATTGTAGGGCTTTGTCTCTTAATGTTCTAGTGAACAGTTTTGCAAGCAACCTTTGGTCATAAGCAAAATCAGTACAAATTGTTTGAAAAGTCTTAACATGTGTTAGAGGATCTCCTTTACCATTATAAAGCTCCAAATGTGGAATTTCAACATGTTTAGGAGGGATAGCTCGAACAATGTCAAGAGAAAGTGGGCTCGCAACATCAAATGTGGGCACACTAAACTTAGATTGATTCATAGAGGCAATTTGTTGCTGTAAAGAAGAGACAGTTTGTGCAAGATTGTTAATGGTCGCTTCAGTCGAAGAGTTGATATTAGATGTGTTAGATTGAGATGGAGGTGTTATGTTATTGAAGGAAGGTAGAGAGTAAGGTGGTGGGACCCTATGATAATTAGTCATAGGAGATGATTGAACAGGAGGAACACTACAAGGAGGAATGGAATGGTTAAATGAATTGCCCCCTTGCGTCATGTTCATTTGTGAAGATATAATAGGCACACTCATTGAAGGAATGAATGAAGAAGTCGGATTGAATGAAGGAAGAGGGTTAACTGAAGAAGAAGGGTTGCCCCCATGACTGGTGATCATAGGAGGAATGTCTTGTGTAGAAGTAGCCATTATGTTTGATGTAAAAGTAGGTATGCTAGCAATAGAAGTTGTCAAAGGAATAGAATGATTGACTTGAGTAGGAGGTTGTGTATAACCTAAACTTTCAGCACAACTCTTCATAGGCATCACATTCGAATCCACAATGTGTGCAATACCACGCAAAATATCAATTCCATTCTTATCACTTTGAAGCATACATTTTAGACCCTCAATTAAAGGAAGAGCTTGACTATCAGGGTATTCTTGAGACATCCATTGTCGAAAATCGTCAAATTGGTTATCCAATTTCGAAAGTTGTTCTACAGAAACCTCATGGAGAGCTTCTTCATCATTAGGAGGATTAGAGGAATTACCCATGTCCTCGTTAAAAAGGCTATTCAAATTAGGTTCCATCTCCTCAGTAGTTAAACCTCGGAAAGACTTAATTCTACGGCTTCGTCTAACAGGAATAGTGTAAGTAGGGCTTATTGTTGTAAAACTCATGCACTAGAGAGGGAGAGAAAATTTTGATTTTAGAGGTAGCAATTTTCAGTAAAATCAGCCAATCTTCTGGATTTAAGCTGTTAAATGCAATCACAACAGTCTCCCGAAATTTCGGAAAAAATGTCTGGGACCGTGGCGCCCGGAGTGCAACACGGTCCTTACAACTTTTTTCGAAATTTGCAGGGATGAAAGGTATGATGATTTTAGAGCTAATCTGAAAAAATTGAGTGATTTTACGATCTGTAGATAGGCCAAATTAAAGCTGCAATCTCGAAATTGAACCCTACCAAGATTGTCGAAAAATGCAAAATTTGAATTTTGAAAAAGAGAGGGAAACTGAAATTTTGAATTTTATGATTTTAGAGGGAATGCCAAGAGCAATGCAAATTTTGAAATTTGAAAATTGACTCAATTTCACGCAAAATTCAATTTTGAAAGTGGAAATTAAAGTTGTTGTAATTAAGCACTTAATTTCAAAGATCACAAATTGCAAGAATTTAAATAAAGCACTGAAATTTTGAATGAATGCAAACACACTTTTCAGATTTAGGACAGTAAGAACACAATTTTGACACAAAATTTCAATTTCAATGATTTTTGAATGTTTAAAAGCCTTAATCCAAGCAATCACAAGACCAACTTTGACTGTAATTTTGAAGGTGTTATAATTGATAAAATCAGCCAAAATTCTGGATTTTAGCAGGAAAATACAGTAAGATCTCGCTCCCGAAATTTCGGAAAAAATGTCGAGGACGATGGCGCTCGGCGCCACGGTCCTCGCAACTTTTTTCCAAATTTTTAGGGATGAAAGATATTGTGATTTTATTGCGGAATCCAAAGTTACAGCTGATTTGGAGATGTTTTGATCAGTGAAATTGTCGGACAAAGGTTGAATCAAGAGGGTTTCAAAAATTAGGGTTTTGACACTTAACCACTTAATTTTCAAAATTAAAGCATAGATATGAATTGATAATTTGTAATAGAAGGGCAGATCTGAAACAAGCATTAACATTTAGACATTTCGCAAGCTTAATTACTAAAAAGAAAATTTAGGGTTTTTATGCAATCACCTCTAAAATTTTGCAAAAGATCAAACATGGAAATGTAATCAATTTTTTCAGATCTAAGCATGAAAAATCAGAAAGGATGTTCACGTCGGGTTCACCAAAATGTAAAGCGGAAAATCGCGATCGAACCCTAGTTGTTCTCCCCTCTTCCAACTCTGAGGAGAGAGAAGGGAGGTTCGCTAGGATTCGATGGTTTTCACTTAGGGGAGAGACTTTACATTCAAAAGAGGGGTTGAAACCCACAAGATCCAATCCCACGCAATGCAAGATTGGATGCTAAATGTGTTTCAAGGGTTAAGACAGCAAGGCTACCCTCTTTTGTAAAGAATGTTGATAGGAGAATTAAGCTAAGCATGCATAAAAAGTGACAAAGATTCGCTTATAAACTGAGATAGGAATACAGTATGAAGCTGCGGACCTGGAATTAGCAGTAAAATGTCAATACGGCGCTGTCCTGCGAATTTGAGCAAAAGTTGTCGGGATGATGGCGCCCAGCACCACGGTCCTCCGAAAAATCCGCGAAACGAAGGGGGATCTGTTCGTCTCTGCACAAGGATTCCAGATCTTCAATTTCAGCCGCGTACCTGCAACCTACACACAAAAAAGCGAAGACGATTGGGGGGTTAGGGATTAGGGGTTTGCCTTTAGGTCAAACCCCGATTTTGGAATTAACCAAGAAATGAGCAAGAGCTGTAAATGTAAATGACTGCAAAACAAGTACTAATACCTTGTTCTAAGGATGTTTGTATCCTTATGTGCGAAGGTTTAGATGTTGTATGTTGTATGTTGTATGTTGTATGTAGCATGTAGTATGTGATCTCCTCTTCAATGGTTGAATCCTTGTCTTGAATGCAACACTTAGCCTTGAATGGAGACTTGAAATGATCAATTGCTTGAAGGAATGCTTGAATGCTTGAATGCTTGAGTATAATTTCCACGCTTGTACACATATGTCCTTCTCATGCCAAATGAGAGAGAAAAATGTAGTTTATATACTTGTCATTTAGGGCTGATAGACTGATTTTCCCGACCTTAGGCCGACCAGGAAATGTAATTTCCAAATTGCAAACAAAAAGACCCGCAATCTCCTTAGGAGACCGGGCCCAAAATAGGACCCAGGGACCAGGGCGCTGGGCGCCATGGTCCTAGGGACCAGGGCGCTGGGCGCTCTGGTCCCACCTCCCGGGACAGCAGGGTGCAAGGAGGTTCAGGCCAGGGTGCTTGAAAAATGCAGTTTTCAGTGTCGTGAGCCAGTTTCGGGGTCTCCATTCAGGTTGCGTGTTGCGTTGCCATCGTGAAGACTGAAATGCAGTCGAAATTGCAAGTGTCGCAATTTTAGGACGCTACAGTTTGCTATTGCACATTTCAATGACATTCTGATTTTCAGTAAAATAAAAGAAGAGCATTTTTTGTAGTTAAGACAAGTTTTGCAGAGGCTGAGAGAAGAAAAATTGTTGATAAATCTCAAGAAGTGTAATTTCATGAAGGAAGAGTTAGTATATTTGGGATATGTGATATTTGCGGATGGATTGAAGATGGACCCTGACAAAGTAAAAGCAATTGCTGAATGGCCTACACCGAAGAGCATTGGAGAGGTAAGATCATTTCATGGATTGGCTAGTTTCTACCGGAAGTTCATCAGAAAGTTCAGTTTAGTTTGTAACCCTATGACTGAGACAATGAGGGGAGATAGGAAGGAATTCAAGTGGACAACTGGAGGAAACAAAATCTTTGAACTGTTGAAGCAGAAAGTGACTAAGCAACTTGTGTTAGCTTTACCAGATTTCAACAAAGTGTTTCAGGTAGATTGTGATGCAAGTGGAACCATAATTGGAGTATTCTTGAGTCAAGAAGGGAGAGCAGTAGCTTATTTAAGTGAGAAGTGAATGATGCCCAGAGGAGATATTCAATGTATGATCAGGAATTTTACTCTATAGTTCAAGCCCTGAAAAATTGGAGACATTACCTATTGTCTAAGGAGTTTTTGTTATATACCGATCATCAAGCCTTATAGTTTTTGAGTAGTTAGAGTAAGTAGAATTAGAGACACGTGATATGGGTAGAATTTTTGCAAAGTTACACCTTTGTGTTGAAGCATAGAAGTGGGAAATCTAACAAATTTGCTGATGCATAAAGTAGAAGGAGAAGTTTGCTAACAAAAATGAGAATGATGGTGCTAGGATTTGAGGAGTTGAAGACCTTGTATGATGATGACCCGGATTTTTCAGAACCTTGAAAAGCATGTAGAGAACCGGTTATGGTAGATAGAAGCAAGTGGTTGGATTACTTCATTCAGGATGGGATGTTATTCAGAGAAGTCCAGTTGTGCATGCATACCTAAGACTTCTATGAGGGAGAATATGATAAAGGAGAAGCATAGTGGAGTCTATTAGTTGGACACTTTGGTATTGACAAAACAGTAGCATTGGTGAGTGAACATTACTTTTGGCCTCAGACTCATAAGGATGTTAGGAAATTTGTGCAGAGTTGTAGAGTTTGTCATGTTGCAAAAGGCAGTAGTCAAAATGTGGGATTGTATAAACCTTTGGCAGTACCAGAAAGACCTTGGGAGGATATAAGCATGGATTTCATACTCGGATTGCTTAAGACACATAGAGGTAATGATTCTATATTTGTGGTAGTGGATAGATTCTCAAAGATGGCTCTTTTTATACCTTGCAAGAAAACATCAAATGCAATGCATATAGCTGACCTATTTTTCAAGTAAGTGGTGAGATTGCGTGGATTACCTAAGAGCATAGTTTTAGATAGAGATACAAAGTTTGTTGGTTATTTTTGGAGAACACTTTGGAAGAAGATGAAGACAAATTTGAAATTCAATTCTACTTTTCACCCACAAACCGATGGACAAACATAAGTAGTAAACTAGAGCTTGGAAAATTTGTTGAGATGCTTGGTTGGATAAAAGACCAGAAGTTGGGATTTGATCCCTGCACAAGCAGAGTTTGCCTACAATAATTCATTGAATAGGAGTACTGGAAGAACACCTTTTGAGATTGTTACCGAAGCACACCCTAGAGGTATATCAAAATTAAGAGATGTCAGTAATGAAGACAAGTGGATTGCAGAGGTAGAAGAATTTGCAGAATACATGAAGGCCTTGCATATTCAGGTTAAGCAGCATTTGGAGGACATGAACAACAAGTATAAGGAGAAAGCAAATGAGAAGAGAAGACATAAGTAATTTGAAGTTGGCAATGAAGTGATGGTGTATCTGAGAAAAGAGAGATTCCCAGTTGGAACCCATAACAAGTTGCAGATGAGGAAGTTTGGACCTTGTAAGATCTTGAGGAAGTTCAGTTTCGAAAATGCATATGAAGTGGAGTTACTAGATAGTTTGAGTATTTCACCTATATTTAATATTGCAGATCTACATTAGTATCATGAACCAGAATTTAGTAAGGACATTATTGCAGACTTGGAGAAATAGTTGCCTCGGAAGGAGCTAGATTAGATTGAAGACGGTTTGGACAGTAGGATTGGGTGTAGAACCCAGAGCAGTGAACAAAAGGAGTATCTTGTGAAATGGAAGGACATACCAGATGAAGATTCATCTTGGATTTCTCAGACAGAGGTAGATCACCTTGGTTTTCCTCTGACCCCGACAAAGTGAGAGACTCACTTTTTTTCAACAACCCCGCATGTTTGATGTAGGAGCATCCCCGGTTCTTGGCAATCTTGCATCAACCAAAAATATTTATTTTATGTTTATTTTTTGTTTTGAAGTTTCAGTGTTTCATTTTGCATTTTCTTGCATTGGCTCACTAGATCCTATGGAGTTGTATTTTTCTTGAGGACATGATCACTTTCCTTATTCCTAAACCACGGAGCATTTGGATCATTTTCCAACAAGTTATCGATTCTGGATTCCGAGACTGTTTTCTAGCACCGGAACCATTTGGACCTATTTGCATTGGTGAATCTACTGGATCCCTTCCACAGCTTGCAAAGCCTTTTCTGATGTTCCTTGGCATGTGGATGACCTTCTCTTTGATCCACACTTCATCCTTTGGATTTTTTGAAGGAATCTCTTTAGCGGAGGCCGACTTAGTGGTTTTACATGTTTGATCTTGTTCTTCGGATTTTGATCCTTTTTGGGCCGACCAGATCCCCTTGGATCGTATAAATCATTGTAATCGAGCATTATAAGATAGATAGATAGATAGTCAAAGGAAATTAGATAGAACATAGTATACAAAACTTAGGTTTGGAGGTCCGGAAGTGACCTGTTATGTAATTAAGCATGTTTGTAGCAGGCCAGTGAGACGAATCTGTAACCTGAATGTTACCGGTTATCCGCAATCAGTTTTCACGATCTAATATATTCGGTTCTGCATTGCCTCCATCATAGCCTCTTGTTTCCATTGTGTTTACTCTTGTTGCTTGATCCAAATTGATCTTTTCGAGGTCCCTCCTAACCGGTGATTGCACCACCGTGCCAGTCACACTATGAGAGAGGGAAGAATAGAAAGAGTCAATAGATGTTATTATATGGATTATATGATCAAATAGTGTTAATCATATTCATCGACCCATCCCTAATGATGTGTGTGTTTCTCCTATTTGGTTGGGCAGCAGTGGTCTATAATATACTATTAAGATGTTGTAGGGCACACTAAAGAGCCTAAAGGGTTTCAGCAAAAAGTCGAGCCCTAGCAGCACTCCCATCAGAGTGTATTTGACCAAACTACCTAGATGTATGGTCACCCTCGCAATGAACACTATCCTCAGATGGATGATCGACCATGTGGAAAATATCTGCATGTATAGTTATAAAATCAAAGAATTTTAAAACTAATTATTCAAAGTAATTCAAATTAATTCTGAAAAGTATTTTAAATTAATTCAAATTAATACTGAAAACTATTTTAAACTAATTCAAACATATTTGAAAATGATACAATTGTAATTAAAAGTAATTCGAACTAATTGAAACTATTTTAAACTAATTCAAACAAATTTCAAATTAAAAGTAAAGAATTTTAAAACTAGTTATTCAAAGTAATTTAAAGTAATTCAAACTAATTCTGAAAACTATTTTAAACTAATTCAAACATATTTGAAAATGATACAATTGTAGCTAAAAGTAATTTGAACTAATTGAAACCATTTTAAACTAATTCAAACAAATTTGAAATTGATGCAATTTAGTGATTGAATATAAAACATTTGATACAAATTACTTTAAAAAAACATTAAAACTAAATACACGTACATGCACACAAACACATACATACATATATACACATTACACACACACACACACACACACATATGCATACATATACATACATACATACACATACATACATACATACATACATACATGTATACACACATACACCCACATACACACATACATACACATACATACACATAGACACACATGCATACATACATACATACAGACACACACACATACACATATACATACATACACATACACACATACACGCATACATATGTACACATACACCCACATACAAACATACAAACATACATACACACACATACACACACACATACATACATACACATACACACATACACACATACGTTACATAGATACACACACACATACATACACATACGTACACATACATACATACATACACACATACATACATACATAGGCATACACCCACATACATACATACATACATACATGCATGCATACAGACATACATACATACATACACACAGATACACATATACACATACACACACACACACATACATACATACATACATACATACATACATACATACACATACACACATGCATACACATACACACATACATACATATACATTACACACACACACACACACACACACACACACACACACACACATACATACATACATACACACATACACACATACACACACATACACCCACATACATAGATGCACATACATACATACATGCATACACACACACATACATACATACACATACACAAATACACACACATCCACACATACATACACATACACACATACACATACACATACACATACACATACACACACACACATACATATACATTGGATAGACACACACACATACACACATACACACACACCTACACACATGCATACATACATACATACACACATACACCCACACACACACATACATACATACATACACATACACACACATCCACACATACATACATACACATACACACATGCATATATACATATACATACACACATAGATATACACATACACACATAGATATACACATACACACATGCATACACATGCACATACACACATACATACATACATACACCCATACATACATACGTACACATACACGCATACACACACATACATACATGCACACATACACACATACACACACATAAATTACATAGACACACACATACATACATACATATACACACATTCACCCACATACACCCACATACATACATACATACATACATACATACATATATACATACATACATGCACACACACACACATATATACATAGACATACATGTGCACGTGCACATACACACATAGACATGCATGTGTACTTGCACATACACACATACATACATATACATATATACACACACATGCATACGTATACACACATACATGCATATGAACATATACATATATACACATGAACATACACATGTACATCATACATACATGTACATACATATATACATATACATACAGACTTACATGTACACACATGCATACACACATACATAAATGCACATACACACGCACGCGTGTACATCTATGTATGTATGTGTATGTGTATGTGTATGTGTATGTGTATGTGTATGTGTATGTGTATGTGTATGTGTATGTGTATGTGTAGGTGCAGGTGCAAGTGGGTGTGGGTGTATATGTATGTGTCTGTGTCTATGTATGAGTATGAGGATTGAAGTTTGTATGTGTATGTGTGTTGATTAGATTTTTTTATGATTTAATAGTAAGGGTAATGAGAAAATGAACATTTTTTGGTCATCATTTAATAGTAATGATTATATTTTTCTAATGGTTTCATAGTGTGGGTTTTCAAAATTTGTTTGGTTTAATGTATTTTTTACATTTTTCTAATGGTTTCATACTAAAGGTTTTGAAAAAAATGATAAACAAGAAAAATTAAAAAAAATACATAACAAGAAATATATTTATTTTTTAAACCACAAAAAAAAAGAGAGAAGAAATTTGTACATACATGAAAAAAGAAGGGTCAAAACTAAGCTCTCTCTATAGTTTAGCGAAACTCCCAAAGCTTCCAGGTGCTAAATGGCAGGGGCTCCCCAAAAAGTGGGTTTATATAACCAGTAGTTCGGGCAAACTCTTGGCACCATCTAGGCACCATGATCGCACCAATGGGTGCCACATGGTAGGAAAATATTCTGGCTGAACTTAGTTCAGCTGAACTCAATCCAGCCAAACTAAGTTTGGTCGGACTGTGCCAGTTAGCCCAAAGGGTAACACATTATTGTGATTTTTCCCTTATAGAGTTCTTCTGTGGATTTTTTTGGAATTTAGTAAATAATTCTATTGTGATTGATAAAGTTTAATTTGCAGCATACTGCATATTATATTCTTCTATTATGCAAGTTGTTTCATTACAAGTGGTATCAAAGCATAGATAGCATAATCTTGGTACTATATATGCTTTTTCAAGTTCACACTACAACTACTACAAATAAATTGGAAGCAAATCAAATAAGAATTCAAGAAGTTATTGTACCAATAGAATTACATTAGATTTTTCACCTAATTCACTCTCAAAGCTAAAAATCAATTAATGGTTTATATATTTAAAGTATTTATCAAGAATATATTTCTACTACTACAATCCAAAATTGAGGTCATTTGAAGAAAAATTCAAGAAGTTGTTATGAAATTAAGGTTTCCACCTAATTTATCCCTAAAGCTAAAAATTAACCCCAAAAAATTATCTTTAAAGGGATTATAAAAAAATATTGCTCCTACTACAATACATATTTGAGGTCATTTGGAGTATAACTTAAGGAGTTATTACAAAATTAGGGTATTCACCAAATTTGTTCCAAGGACAAATTAGTGAAGTTATTGGAGATTTTTTAAGGAAGTGTTATCTAATTCCTATTAGACTATAATAAAAATCTCAAATTGATTGTGATGCCCTGCAAAATGGACAAGATTAGCAAATGACAAACAACACAAGAAACCAGAAAACCGTTAGTGTTATTCAATCAAAGACTAATCTAAATAGGCATACCAAGAGAGACACTAAAAACATGAAAGCATATTTAACTAAAGAAGCAAATATGATGAGGCATCTCCAAATACCTCCTAACATGCTCTTAACTCTTTCTCCCTTGTTCCTCTCCTCTCCAAGTTCCAAAATAGTGTAGCTCTCAGTAGCTTTTTGCACTATGGATGCTTATGGAGGATTGGGATTGTAGTATTGTGCTCCAAATCTGAAATGAAAAGCTAATACTATGCTATTGATGCTAAAATGATTGATTTTATCCAAAATGACAAGATATTAGTTAATTATGCTAAAATGCTCTCTTAAAATGCCTATAGCTTAAATGCATACAAGTTTTCAGGATCTGGATTATGAAGAAATGGGCTCTATTTATAGGAAAAATGGAGCAATGGATGGTTGAGATTGAGTAATCACAACAAGGGTCAGGATTGAATGATTTCAAATCCATATGATGGCTTTCAACCCAATCCCAGGATGACAAGTGTCAATGTGAGATAGGTTGAGAGGGGAGGGAATAAGCATTAAATGCTTGACATGACTTTGGGAGTTAAAGTTAAGGTTGGTTGAATGAATAGACTCTTTATTCAATGAATAAAGCTTTTATCCAATGGATAAACTCTTGTGCAAATGTGAAATGGATGAATATGGTCAAAACAATAAATGTTTGGGGGGACAAGTTTGAAATAACCATAAATGGTTATGTAAGAGCCATAAATGGTCATGTAAGAGCCATTAGTGGTTTTGGAAGACTTTGGGGGTTAATTTGTTGAACACACAAAGCATTAAATGCTTGTCAAAGACTTTGGAGTCTTTGAGAAGTGACTCCATTTTGCTTAGGATTATTACAATAATTAGGGGATGGATTAGGCTAATCAGGAAGGGGTTAGAAGAATCTAGAAGGGGATTAGATTTTGCAAGTGGATTTGGTGGGTGAGGGAAAATAGGATTTTATTAAAATAAAAATTCATTTATTTTAATAAATGTGTGCAAGTTGCATTTGTAGGAAAATGCAAGTGGGGGGGGATAATGATTTAAATAAATATTTTATTTAATTTATTTAAAAGAGGAAAAGGGGGATTTAATTAAATAAATAGATTTTATTTATTTAATTGATTGGAATTTGATTTAATGAATTAATTAAAATAAATTGAATATTTAATTAATAGAAGAATGTTTTGGGAATAAATTAATTAAATATTAATTTAATTAACTAGTGGCTAGTAGATTTTTAATCAAATAAATAGCGAATATTTATTTAATTAAGCTGGACAGATTTGTGTGACTACATTTGCCCCTCTTTGAGATGGTGTGGTTTATCGCGTTGTTTCAAAGAAAGAAAAACTGATGTGAAGAAAATGCCCCATAAAATGTAAATTTAATGGGTGGTATGCCCCCTCGAGAGATGGGTCGAATTTTTTTGAAAAATCGGGCGATCTCTCGAAAAAGAATGAAAATGGGCGAGGTGGTAGAAAAGAAGAAGTTAGGCATACGGGTGAAAAATAGAAGAAAACGGGGGGAAAATGGAGAAATGGGGGGCTCGGGAAGTTCACGGGGACCACGGCGGTGAGCGGGGAGAAGTTACGGTGACGGCAAAGGGTATAAATGGGGTGAAAGGGGTGAAAACATGATCATTTGTGACCACGACCATTTGGAAATCAGAGCTCTAATAGGGACATTTGGAGGAGCGAGTAGCAGTCAAGATGCCCATTCCGATCACCGAGCACAGATTTGAGCGAGTTCGACGGTTCCAGTGTCCAGACGACTACGAACCAGCGGTACGCAAATTTGAAAACTTAATTTTTTTGCATTTTTGATAGGTTTTTAGCTGGGTCCAAGTCAAGTCGGAGCAAGAGCACTGGGACTACAGTTTTGGCGCTTTTGCTCCATAAACTAGCGCTATTGCACCGCAATGGCGCTATTGCCCCATTGTTTGAGCACTTTTGGTTTGTAGTAGCGCTAGTGTAGGCAAGTTTGGGCGCTATTGATTAATAAGCGCTACTGAGGGCTCAATTGAGCGCTATTGATTTAAAGTAGCGCTACTGTATAGTTGTTTTAGCGTTGTTGTAGTTTGAGCGCTTTTGTATAGCTTATTGAGTGCTTTTACTGGGGTTGTAGCACTTTTGTTTGGAAACTAGCGCTTTTGTTGGTAAAATAGCGCTTTTGCCTTAGGATAAAGAGATGCCCCAGTTTGGATGAAGACTAATTCCCCGATGTCAATGATGGATGGTTGGCGATGGGAAGTGGGAGTTGTTTTGAACCATAGCAGCCTGATGAGACTTAGGTCATTTGTTAGGACAAATGCCTATTGAAGTCTAGGTGGCCATGATTGCTTACCTGTTGAGACCCGAAGATACTTGATCAAAGTATCTGTTGATAGTCTAGGTTTAAACTTAAGAAAGTTTAAAAACAAAACAACTGATGGTGATTGATGGATGCCCATGTGCAGGAGGAGTTGCGTGTGTTGCAGTTACGGGAGCGACATCCTGCGACACAGGGGTTGTGGGACCGATTGACACAGGCAGAGATAGACTGCATTGCCACGACTAGTCTTTATGAGGTGATGTACATGCCCGTGATTTGTATGAATCACGGATTGATCACAGCACTAGCAGAGCGGTGGCACAGCGAGACGTGCACCTTCCATTTGGCACAGGGGGAGATGACAGTGACCTTGGAGGATGTGTGGCGCATCCTGCGGATTCCGATTCGGGGGGAGCTAGTCACATACGACAAATCCTGGGGGACTCTTGCGATGCAGAAGATTTTTGATGAGGACATTTATATTGATGATGGCTCCGTTGCTTGGGAGGATATAGCGGCATTATATGAGCCACTTCCAGCAGTTTTGTCAAGTATTGTGGGAGGACTGTTGTGTCCAGACAAGCGTTCACATGGTTTGGCCGTGGGATGGGGGCAGGTTATCGAGATGATGATGACCGAGGGGACCCGATTTGCGTGGGGGTCGTGCGTGTTGGCGCACATGTACCAGGAGCTCCGTGAGGTGGTTTACTGGGGGAGGGGTTCCTTAGCAGTGGGCATGACACTGCTGCATAATTTGGGCTTGGGAGCACCTACCAGTGACTCGACCGGTGAGCCTTAGATTCCGTGCAGTAGATCAGCCGTACATGTTTATGTACAGCGGCATGATGAGTCAGCCCCACTTGGGGAAGTTAGAGTGGTGGCGGCGGGCTTTAGACGACCTGGATGCAGTTATATGGCAGCCATACCTGGAGTGTGAGCCATGGGATGATGACGCCGAGGCACTGCCATATGTGTTTATGACTCGATTCCTCATTGGGAGGACCTCATACCACGTGGAGAGACAGGTGCCCAGACGAGTGCTGAGACAGTTTGGGCATAGCAGGGATTGCCTAGGGGATCAGGAGAGTATGCTCGAGTTATTCGGGAGAGGTATGCATGGGGTCCAGTGCTACCGTATGATCAGGCACCGGCAGAGTTTCGGACACTACAGGCGAGACCATGGGACCTACGACTGAGGGTTGTGGATGCAGGTGTGACAGATGAGTATACGCAGTACCGGGCAGCGCACCCGATCCCATGGATATTGGATCCAGCAGAGCCGATCCCAGCTTTTGAGGATGAGAGGGGACGGAGACGGAGGAGGGCAGGAGGTCGAGGAGGAGGAGTAGGAGGTGGAGGAGGTGGAGGAGGTGGTGGAGGAGATGGAGGAGATAGAGGAGGAGGTGGAGGAGGATTGAGAGGGAGATCTCGATGGACAGAGGGGAGGGGATTACTGGAGAGGGTGGTGCAGGGGAGGCAGCTATGGATACCGAGGCAGGAGCTACTAGAGATCTGCGGGATCATGTGATAGTACGCTTGCAGACACGGATAGAGGATTTGGAGGCGGAGGTGGCAGCTACGGATGTGCATCTCTTTGCACGGGAGTCAGAGCTGACGGTGGTGCTGCAGGAGAGAGATAGTGCAGTGGAGAGATTGGCAGAGCTGCAGGAGAGAGTGCAGATTGGAGTAGGAGCACAGGGGCCTACAGGGGAGGTGATGAGGGAGATGCGACGAGCACAGGCTGAGATAGAGTACTGGCGGGGTTTATATGAGCAGGTGGTGCCATTTAGTCAGCGAGCTCTTAGCTATTCGCAGATGCGGCAGGCGAGATCAGAGCGATCACAGAGGGTGCAGAGCAATGGAGGTGTGATGGGTCATTTGAGGAGGGAGAGATCAGGGGATGCGGGAGGGAGTGGTGGTTCGATGAGGCCTCCACGGAGAGATGGATCAGGTGGTGCAGGTACCAGTGGCGGAGCAGGGGGAGGTGTTGGGACAGCATCTGGCCAGAGTGGCATTTGAGAGAGCATTTATGCATATATGTATTTGTATCATTGTTTATTTTTTTGGACTGTATCTTGGATGGCTCTTGGTAGCCGATTTTGTAGACTTTATTGCACTCTGATATATGAGATGAGATATATATGAGGAGATCCCATATTTGGATGATATGCATTTGATTTATGTATGGATGTTTATGCAGGATGATGAGTTATGGCTTAGATGGATATATGTACATGTATGCATTTAATGAGATGTTTCTTTTATGCATGTGTTTATGATGATACTGACATATGAATGCAGGTTTATATATGTATGATTTGTTTGATTTTTGATGTAATGCTTTTATGTATGTAATGCCATGATGATGATCTATGCTTATGATGATTTGTGAACAAGATGGTGTTGTTTCCTATTTGCAATATAATGATGAGATGATGTTAATGTAATGATAAATGATTTTTATGTATGGATATGCATCTAGATGTGTTTTAGATGAATGTAATATGGATAAACAAAATGTAAAGTACAAGTGTTTATATGATAATGTGTTAAATGAATGCATATGCATAATGGATATAAAATGTTAAGAACCAATGTTTTGTAAACAAATGGACTTATGAATCTAAATGCTTAAATATGATAATGTGATGATACTATAACTAATGTTTTAATAACTGCACCTTAATGCAATTAAAAAAGAGGATAAATGAATGAAATGTGAATGAATCCTAAAATGAGCATAATAGGATACTTAGTTAATGGATGAATGAATGCAATTTTTAACTATAAATGAATGTATGCAATAATAAATGATAAAGGATGATAAAATGATGATGGATAATCGACACTATATGAATGCCTAGTAAATGACTTAATATAATCAAAGACAATTTAATCCCACGAATGAATCTAATTATTAATTGATGCAATGATGTAAATGTTTAATGAAAATTAATGTCAAAAATGAACTATATGCAATGTAAGTTAAAATGACGTGAATGTACTTAATGCAAGATGCAACTAAATGCGATGATGATATGACCATGAGGAATGCAAGGTTGGTAAGACTTTGCATGATGCATTGATGATGTATCAGAGTACTCGGTCGTGATTGTATCCAAGACCAGCTTTTATGGTCACTTTTGCATATAAAGCCTACATATGAATGAATGGGTGATATGCAACGGAATGCAAGATATAAACAGATGAGATGAAATGATGATCCATAGTGCTCTATTTTCATCATTGAGCTTTAAAATGTTGGAAGAGAATACAAGCATCTTGACATAATGATTCAAGATGACCTAAGTATTCCTTACATGGATTTTAATATAGCAAGTTAATACAAACGACTTGATATAAGGATCAAGTCGACCAGAGTATTGCTTGCGGAACAGACAAGGATTATCTCTGTTCATGCATGGCTTGGATCGTCCTCCTTGATCTTAGGCTGATCATATCCTGAGACAAGTGCATACCGTACTAAGAGATAAAACCTTTATCCAGTTTGGATGAGGTAGGAGGAACCAAAGAAAGAGCAAGGTACCTGCAAACAAACAGTATATACATAAAAAATAAGGATCCTTGGTAATGGTTCATGCCCATATGGTCGAGGTATACGCTGTAGTCAGCAAGCCGTAGTGATCTCCAACTGCATTTTGCATAAGATCACATAGCTTGGTGAACTTCCCATGTAGACATCATTAGTACATGCCCCAGAACTTCATCGGAAATAAATCGCAGAGGATACAAACAATTGCTGAAAGATCCTGATACAGATAAACGAATGATTGTACTCACAAATCAACCAAGTATTTGATAGCTTAACATAATTTTCTTGTCAAAGAAGACGTCACTTTTGTCTTTGTTTTTGGTAAGGAAGGATGCATCCTTGTTAAAGACAGTTTTGAGTGTTGATGTTGATTGTGTGGTTGATTGATAAGTGGTCATCGTGTGAGTATTTTGTCAATGTTTGCTTTAGTATCGGCATGGATGAGTATGTACAATGTGTTGCCATGTTTTTTTTTTTTGTTGTGATTATCGATGTTTTCTGATGTTTTTGGATTTTGTGAGACATTCGCCAATGTTTTTGGTATTTTGATGATTGTTTGGATGTTTTTGGTATTTTGACGATTGTTTGGAATGAAAAACTTAATGAATCATAAGATAATGTAGAATCCACTTCCATCAATAGGTTAAGGGAATTGCCCCCAGTTTTAGACATGACTATGAAAAAGCGGGATGCAAGACGCATGGAGTACTATCTTAATTGCAGATGAATAACAAGCCATGGTTTTGGATGGATGGATGTGTGTATGAAGTAGATGTGATCGCAACAAGTTTGAAAGACAATGGAGCCATAGCCTTCACGAGGGGCGCCTGTTGCCAGGTTTTCACCATCGCACTTACCCAAGGTGCCACCGGAGTGGTTGTTCACCGTTTGGATGCATGATTTTTCTTTACTTTTTTGAATGTTTTTCTATTTTCTTCAGGACATTTTTCTGGATGTTTTTGGTATTTTCTGGTATGTAGGGGATCCTGATGCTCTGTACAGCTTAGGTATAAAACCGCTTTAGGTGCATGCTATTGATTGGATCTGTAAGCGGTTCTCCTTCTGATGTAGCCAACTGATATGCCCCGGACCCGAACACAACAGTGACAACATATGGGCCCAGCCAGTTTGATTCAAACTTGCCCTGATGTTTTCTATTTGGTTGGTTGCGAGGATTCTCTCATAGAACAAGATCACCTACCTCAAATGTACGAGATCTAACTCGGTGATTGTAGCTTCTGCTCATGCGCTGTTGATAGGCTTTGAGATGGTTGTATGCAGCTTGTCGCTTCTCATCAAGTAATTCTAAGTCCTAAAGATGGGATACTCTGTAGGCTTCATCATCTATCAGATTATGCAAGGAAACCCGTAGTGATGGTATCTTGACCTCAATAGGCAAGATAGCTTCTGCACCATAGACCAACAAATAAGGAGTTGCACCTGTAGGGGTTCGAATGCTAGTTCGATATGCCCATAGCACTGGATTCAATTGAACGTGCCAATCACGGCCGGCATCATTGCCTGTCTTCTTGAGGATTCTTAATATGTTTTTATTAGATGCTTCGGCCTGACCATTGCCTTGTGGGTAATAGGGAGTGGAAAAGCGATGTTGGATGTGAAATTTCTCACAAAGTTCACGGACATCCTGATTTTTGAAAGGAAGATCGTTATCTGTGATGATGGACATGGGCACACCATACCGACAGATGATATAGTTGAGGATGAATGAGGCGATCTTCTTGCCGGTGACTTGGGTAAGTGGAACAGCTTCGATCCACTTTGTGAAATATTCGGTGGCGGTAATAATGAATTTGTGGCCATTGGATGAAGATGGATGAATCTTACCCACAAGGTCAAGACCCCATTGGAAAAAAGGCCATGGTGTTGTGATTGGTTGTAGTTCCTGGGCTGGTGCATGTATCAGGTCGCCATGAACTTGACATTTCTTGCATTTTCTGACAAAGTAGTAGGAATCTTTTTCCATAGATGGCCAATAGTATCCATTGCGCAGGAGTTTCTTGGCTAGTGATGGACCACTTGAGTGAGTCCCGCAAATTCCCTCATGGACTTCTTCCAAAGCCTTTGTTATCTCATCTTGTTCCAGACATTGAAGGAGAGTACCATCAAGACCGCGTCGGTATAGGGTTTTAGCAATAATGGTATATCAAGCAGTTTGGCGAATGAAGGTTTTACGTTGGTTATTCGATTGGTTGGGAGGAAGGGTGTGATCACGGAGATAGGTGTAGAATTCACCGTACCATGGGGATTCAGAACCGACAAGGCTACATATCATTTCGGATTCAGGGATATCATAAGCGGGAATCCAAAGCTGTTCGACCAAGAACTCGTAGCGTGTTGAATTCTGTGGAAGATCTAAGAGAGATGCGATGGTAGCCATAGCATCAGTAGCTCGATTCTGATCTCTTGGTATCTGCTCAAAAGTGATAGTAGTAAATGATGTCTTTAGAGTGTCCACCATTTGCTTATATGGCATGAGTTTATCATCCTTGGTTTGATATTCATCAGTTGCTTGTCGAATGACCAGTTGTGAGTTGCCATATACTTGCAGTTCTTGTAATTTCCATTGTACGGCTAACCTGAGTCCTGTGATCAAGGCCTCATACTCTGCGATGTTGTTGGTGCATGGAAATGTGAGCCTGTAAGACTTCAGGATGCTATCACCTTGGGGTGTGATAAACAGAATGCCTGCCCCCGAGCCATGTCTAGTGTATGAACCATCAAAGTATAGTTTCCATGGTTGTATTGTTGTGATCATGAATATCTCTTCATCTGGAAAATTGGAAATGAGAGGATGATCACCTATGAGAGGTGCATCGGCCAACTGATCTGCAATAACTTGACCTTTGATAGCTTTACGGTCCACATACTCGATGTCAAATTCACTTAGAATCATTACCCATTTGGCCAAGCGGCCTGTCAATGCCGCTTTGCTGAGTAAATACTTGAGTGGATCAATCTTTGCAATGAGTTGTACTTTGTGTGTTAATAGATAGTGCCTTAGTTTAGTGGCCGCTAAGATTACTGCTAGGCAAGCTCGCTCAATAGGTGTATAATTGAGTTCATAGCCCACTAGTGTGTGAGAGATGTAGTAAACAACACACTCTTTTCCTTCTACATTATGTTGTGCCAGTAGTACACCCAATGCTGTACTGGTTGCTGATATATAGAGTAACAATGGTCTACTTGGATCTGGTGGCATCGGCAATGGTGGATTCATGAGATAGTCTTTAAGTGTCTGAAATGGTTGCTGGCATCGAGCATCCCACTGAAAGCGGATGTTCTTGTGTAGTAGGTGTGTGAATGGGTGACACTTATCAGCCAATTGTGCAATGAATCTTCGGATGGATTGAAGTCGCCCTTGTAATGTCCTTAGTTGACTGATATTCTTTGGTGGTGGCATGTCCATAATTGCTTTTACCTTTGCTGGGTCAACCTCAATACCTTTGCTTGAGACAATGTAGCCTAGAAGCTTCCCAGAGGTTACTCCAAAGACACATTTCTTTGGGTTGAGTCGAACACGATATTGTTCCAGTCTATCAAAGATTTTATCTAAGATGTGGAGATGCCCTTCTCTAGTGAGTGATTTTGCTAGTAAGTCATCCACATAATCTTCCATCATAGTATGCATCATGTCATGGAAGATGGTGGTCATTGCTCTTTGATAGGTTTCTCCTGCATTCTTGAGACCGAAAGGCATTACATTCCAGCAATATGTGCCCCATGGACAGGTGAAGGTTGTCTTATGTTGATCTTCTGGTGCGATCTTTATCTGATTGTATCCTGAAAAGCCATCCATGAGTGAAAGCATGGCATGTCCCGCTGTCAGATCCACTATGATGTCGATATTTGGAAGGGGGAAGTCATCCTTGGGACAGGCCTTATTCAGATCTGTGAAGTCAGTACAAATTCGGATGCCCCCTTTTGGTTTGCCGACAGGCACAATGTTGGAGATCCATTCTGCATAATCAATTAGTCTAATGAAACCAACATCTAGGAGTTTCTTGAGTTCTGTTTTGACTAGTACTGCAATTTGAGGATGCATCTTACGAAGCTTCTGCTTGACAGGTTTGGCTCCTTCTGCTACGGTAAGGTGATGCATGACTAAATCAGGATCAAGCCCAGGCATGTCTGCATATGACCATGCAAAGTTGATCTGACGCTTCTGGAAGAACTCTATAAACTTAGGCTGTTCTTTTGGAGTGAGAAGAGATGCTAGATGTATGAGATGAGGATTTTCAGGAGTCCCCACATTGTATTCTTTGGTTTCCTCGATGAGAATCGTTGATCGTTCCTGTTGTGCATTAGCAGGGAGAATGTCAAACCCTTCATCCTCAGGCGCCTCAAAGAGGTTTTCACCATTGGATACGCTCTTTCTTTTTACTTTTGTCGGATCAAACAGTGCCATAGTGTGGTTTTCACTAGAAGATCCATGTTTTATTGTTATATTTTTGCAACTGAAAGGTTTGGCATCCGCCCCGAAGTATGTTGCGCTATTAAGTTCAATGGCGAATTCAGCTTTGTGATCCCCGCTTGGTAGGTTATCCCTTAATTCCAAAAAGTCAATGATGGCCTCATCATTTTGGAAGAAGTCAAGACATGGGGGATTTGGTTGGTTCCATTCGATGAGTTCAAGGTGGATAATGGGCATTACTTCATCGATTAGGTTAAGTGCGTTAGATGTATCAGTGAGGATTAAGACGTTATGGTGAAGGTCGTCAATGGTACTCTCCTTGTCAGAATCAGGCGTAGGATGAGACGTAGGGTTTGTGGAAGATGTTTCCAGTTCAGGAACCCAAGTGGTCTTTATCTGTGCTTCTCCGTAAACAGGGATGTCTTTGTGTGGTGGAGGTGGTGATGTGTCTTCCTCATCTGAGGTGTTAAGCTGTACAGAATCAAATTCCCACTCATGTGAGTCAGTGTCTGAGTCACTTTCCAGCATCCGATTACTATACCATACTGGGATGTCTTTGGAGTTAAATATTGCAGGTGTGATTGGTTGATGTACCTTTGTAGTGATTGGTGTTGCAGGAAGGTTGATGGGGATTAAAGGATCTGGTACGGGGAGTGTTGGTAATGTTGACTCAGTTGCTTCTGCTGGAACTGTTGGTGCCATAGATGTTGTTGCGGGCTTTGATACAGTTGCTGCTGCTAATGGTGCTGCTGATGGGATTACGAGTGCGTTTGGTGGGATGATTGGCATTGGTGATGGTTGTGTTGGGATTCTAAGCCTCGGTGGGGCAGTGGGGATGGTGCTTGATGCTGCTTTGATAATGAAAGGTGTCCTTTTTGTCGTAGGTGGACAAAATGGTTTGCTGGGTTTTCCTTTGAATTTTAGTTTAGGAAAAATCTCTTTTTCAAAGCCTATGCCTATATTACCTTTGGGCTTTAATTCTAGTAGCAGAGGTTCATGTCGTCCTTGTTTGCAATATCCTAAAGCACTCTGACCATCATACCCCATTCTTTGCATAATGAGGAGGCCTTTGCCATACTGATCCGTAGGAAGTTTAACTTGCGGTATATCAGTGGGGATGGGATTTTTATAGATCCAGTCCGCTAAGTCCTCATCTTGGGTTTATTCTTCTTGACTCTTTCCAAGGATGAAAGGCGTCAAAGCACATGCAGGCGTGTTTAGTGGTTGCAGGAGTAACTGCTGTGGTTTACCATGTGTTCGAGGAGAAGTGGGCATTTGTCCCACACAAAAGAGTTGACTCAAGTTGTATTCCCCAAGACCTTCCTCTGCTATCTTCATTTTAAGCTTTTCTTGCTTGGGTATAGTGGTGTTTGAACTAGCAAGAGAGGTTGGATTTATGTATGATGTGGAGGAAATGGCTTCTCTATTATTAGGAACGGTAATCTCTGGTTGATGGCTGATATTATGACAATACGCAAAGGGATTTGCATCGCCCAGGATTGTGATCTCTACACCGTTATGTGGGAACTTGATACATTGATGGTAGGTAGATGGAACGGCTTGCATGGCATGTATCCAAGGTCTCCCCAACAGTAGATTGTATGGCAGAGGAAGGTCCAGAACCTGACAGATAATGTGCTTTACCACAGGGCCCACTCGGATTGGTAGTACCACAGCTCCTTTGGATGACCGCTCTGCATCGTCATAGGCTTTGATTGTGATCTTCTTACGAGGATCCACTGATTCTACCGCATATCCCAATGCTATGACCAACTGTAGTGTACAAATATTTAGGCCTGCTCCATTATCGATCAAGACTCGCTTGATCCTATGCTGGTTAATAAATCCTTCGATGTGGAGTGAGGCGTTATGAGGTTGCTAGAAGGAAGAGTTGTCACTTTTGGAAAAAGTGAGACAAGGTGATGACTTTAGACTTCCAACCATGGCTTGAAATTGGTCTGTATTTAGATTTGCAGGGACTGACGCCTCTTGGAGTGCTTGATCCAAGATAATTTTATGAGAGGGCGATAGGCGCAATAGCTCTAAAATGGATATAAGCACAGGTGTTTTATCTAATTGTTCCACAAGATTGTACTACTTTGGGATGGAGGTGGTGCCTTGTGGAGCTGCCTTTATGGTGACCTTGCCACGATGTGTAACAACATTGCAATTTGAGTTGGGATTTTTGAAGGTTATTGTTGCAACTTGTTCACTGGCATCATACAGGTGATTTACAGTGTAATTATACGCAACCTGTGTATAATCAGTGGTATCAGTGCCTCACCTGGAAGTGGAAGGACCCCTTTGATCTTGTGATGGAAGTGGATTTTTGAACATCAGATGATCATTATTTGTTGTTTTTGGGTCATGTCCTTCAATTTCAATTTCTCCTCGGTCAATAAGATCTTGAATAAGATCTTTTAATCGGTGACAATTACTTGTCTTGTGTCCTCTTCCTTGATGGAATTCACAGTGTTCAGTATCTCTCCACCATGCCAGTTTGACCTGAGGCTCATAGTTTGATAGCTTAGGTAGAGTGACCAAATTTTGAGAAATGAGTTGTCGCAATACCGTTTCAATGGGTTCCCCTAAGGGAGTGTATGTGTGTTTCTATTTTTGCTGACGAGGTCTTGGTTCATCATGAGATGTGATGCGGCCTTGATTGGAAGGAACATTTGTGGTGTTCTGAGGTGGAGGATTTTGTCCTGCAAACCGAACCACAGGTTGTGCATTTTGTATAGTCCTAGCATCCACAACCCCATCATTGACGATATTCTTGTTTTTATTCCAGAAGTTTGGTTTATCACTATTGAAGCATGGGCGAGGACCATCTTTTGGTTCATTAAATATTTTGATGAGTCCTTTCTTGATGAGTGCCCTTTCACATTTCAAACCCTTGGTGATCATATCAATAAAAGAGTCAGTGTCTTTGACATCCAGGTGAAATTCCATTTCTTCGTTTAAGTTGGAAATGAATATTTCCACTAGTTCTCGTTCAGGTAACTGAAGAGAACATCTGCTAGACATTTGGCGCCATCGTTGCAGGAATACTGAGAATAGTTCACCTGGTTTTTGTTTAGTGTTGCACAGATCAGCCATGGTAATGTCGCGTTCAATGTTATGAGAGTAATGAGCTAGGAACTTCTGGATGAGTTCCTCAAATGTTCTAATGCCACCTGGTAGTCGGGAAAACCATGATGTGGTTGTTCCTCCCAAGCTTTGGGGAAAAAGGCGCATTAGGTAGGTGTCTTCATATGCCACTTCGAGACAAGTGGAATGAAATTCTCTGACATGATCACGGGGATCCCCCTTTCCTCTATATTTTTCAAATTTGGGTGTTTCGAATCCTCGTGGAAAGGGTGGCATATAAAGATTCCTATCAAAAGGATAGGGACAGATGTCATTGAGTGAGAATTGGTTAGTTTTGACACCACTATGAAGTTGTTGGGCGAGATTCTCGACTTGTTGCCACAACATCTCCATTTCAGTTGGAGGAGGAGGTGGTGGGTTACCTCGAGGAATGTTATATCTGATGGGATCTCTACCTCTTTCCTCTTCATGGCGACTTTGTCTTTCGGATGCTTGTCTTAATTGGGCAAGATCAAAGTCAGAGGGGAGTTTTGCTCCTTCTCGAGCGAGTTTTAAGAAGTGAGCATCTGCATTGCTCCTAAGTATTTCGTCAAACAGTCTGTTAAAGAGAGGGTTATGCTGAGCCCTTTCTATTGTTGCAGGAGTAGGAGTACTTGGGTTTTCATCATTTGCATTTCCTCCAAGTGCTTCTTGAAATTCATTGAGATTTTCCTCTTCTTCTTCTTCTATTTCTATTTCTCGTTGCCTTGATTGTGATCGGGTTTGAGCCATTTTGTTTATGAGTCTTTGTTGAAGTTGAGTGAAAATGATGATGAGTTTTTGATGAAATGAGAGATTGATGATTGGTGAATTGTGTTGCATGTGGATCTCTAGTACTTTTAAGGTAGATGTAACCAAAATTCCTTTTTTGAATTGCTTGTTTGTTTTGATAAGTTTAGATGTGATAAGGTGTAGAGAAATTTGAGATGTGTTACAGATTTAACTACCTAGTAATGAGAGAATTCACTCATGAACTAGTTTTAACCTGCGTAGATGTGTCTCTTAGGATGAGCTTATCCTAGATGTAGAAACAATCTAAAAAAGTGATGTGAAGTGTTTGATTCAAGCAATATCTAAAAGAGAACTTTGGGACAAGAACCTCTCAATGTTTTGAGAATTGGAACGGATTGATGATGAAGTGATGATGGATGAAATGAATGATGAATGAAATGTTTTCAACTTCAATAAAAACTTTGTGTTACAAAGGGGACAAACTCTACCTCTTCCCTTTCAGGTGTTGGTGGTATTTCTCGAGCTGTGTTGTATGTGATACAGATGTTTGGGAAAAAGTTGGGATTAATCTTACCTCCTTGGTTTTTGTGATAACTCAGAGCTCTATATTGCATAAAAGCTCTGCGTTTCAATGATTCTGAATCAAATTCGTTTGTTTTACCTTGAAGGTAGAGACGCATGTGACGCAGAAAAACTCTATGGGAGACAAAGATTTGTCTATTGATATAGAAGAATTTCCTCTTTTTGATCAAAGCCTTTGAGCTTAATTGGTCGTCTTTTCAAGTTGATATTCTGATGACGCTTCTTCTTTCGCAAGATGTGAAGAATGGTCATAAAGGTTTGATTCTTTGTTGTTTGCACTTTGTTTTTGATGTGTTTGTTTGTTTTGAAAAATGTTTGGTTGGATGAATACTTTGTTTTTGATGTGATCTTCTTTTGATGTTTTTTTGACAAGAAAACAAAGCAAGCACACAAACACAAGAATGTAGCCTAAAAAGGCACAAATGAGTATGGGTCTAGATCAACCCAATCCTTGGACTTGTATATGACCCTTCCTTTAGATGTATTTTAAGGTGTATTTCCAAAGCCTGAAGTCGGCTCAATTTGCACTTGGTCTTTAAAACGAACACACTTCAAACACTTTTTATCCCTAAGGTCAAATGGCCAGTTGTGATAAATTTAGCCCACATCTTGATATTTCTTCGACTTTGGTACTACATACCTTATGAATCCTACCGTGGCAGGTAAGGATGTGATATACTAAGTCTTGCACGAGCATAACAAATAGATGATCCCTATGATGGGGGAGTCACCACTTTTATCAAGCCACAAGTGACTTTTCAAAAAGCTATGTTTCTACTCAAGGAAATATGTATGGTGAGTATCTTGGGAGCAAAACCATCTATGCTCTTGCACTAAATTATATCACAAATATTCTCAATCAATAGAACGGGTGGGCTACTACTAAAAGGTGTTTAGTCATGTTTGATGTTTTTGGACATAAGTTCATTCTGCAGTGACTCACTTAAGAGCCTTGTAACTGGTGGTGGGGCCCATTTGTCCTTTCGGCCAGTTACACTGTAGGAACAGCTATACCCAAGGCTACAGCTTTCGCTCTCACCTGATTTCTATAGCGGCTCGAAGGATTTACCGCTCGAGGTCGTTCCCAAGAGTATCGATCCCTTGGCAGGCCTCTCTTAAAAAGATAAAATTTTGAGTGTTACTAACACTTTTCTCTTGCACCTAGGACCACGAAAGCCAAGGGAGAGGATAGTGTGTGTTAGAGGTAGGACTACTCGACTTTTTTTTTTGCACAAGTGTGCCAAGCACAAAAGACACTTGTTCTTTTTAATCCACCATTTCAAAATGTGGTCTAACTATTTGGAGATGTTGCTCCAATAGCCACGGTGTTCTTTTTAACTTCAAATGCAATGTGTTTTGTAATCTAGAATTTGGAAATCCTAGTCAACTTAATGAAATACACGTTTGCTTGAAGTAAAATTTGTTTGCAAAAATCAAAACAAATGGATTGTGTATTTTATGTGCACCAAAATTGGAAGTGTGGATTGTAAATCTTTTTAGTTTGATGCAAGGAAATCAAATTTGCTTGTTGATTTTAAGCACCAAAAGACAAATGATCCTAACTAGAAAGCATGAAAATTTTCTTTGTTTCAAGTTTTTAATGCACCAAAGGAAAATTTGTGATTTTTAGTGGTGAGTTTTGAACCTGCACAAACAATAAATAGTTAGTAAAATCTATGTCCAAGGGGGGGCTTCCACAAGCCTAAGATTTTCAATTTTTTAGTTACAAGGTGAGTTTTACAACATTCTGTTGCAATAGCGCTAGTCTGCGTTTAAACAGAAGTGTTATTTAACACAGAAGCGTTGAAAGAAGGGTAAAGCCAGAGAGGCAAAAGCGCTGAAAGATTTTCAATACCGCCAAAAGAACAACAAACGCGCCAAAACAAATCCAAAAGCGCTGAAATTTGGACAATAGCGCTATTGTAAGAACAATAGTGCTAAAAGAGAAAGTGTCGGTAGCGCTAGAATGTGTTCAATAGCGCCAAAGCGCAACCTGTGTGACAAATTCAACATTCAAAAAATGTTAGTTTGCTAAAAAGATGATATTTTTTTGGTGTTTCGATTCACGTCGGGTTCACCAAATGATGCCCTGCAAAATGGACAAGATTAGCAAATGACAAACAACACAAGAAACCAGAAAACCGTTAGTGTTATTCAATCAAAGACTAATCTAAATAGGCATACCAAGAGAGACACTAAAAACATGAAAGCATATTTAACTAAAGAAGCAAATATGATGAGGCATCTTCAAATACCTCCTAACATGCTCTTAACTCTTTCTCCCTTGTTCCTCTCCTCTCCAAGTTCTAAAATAGTGTAGCTCTTAGTAGCTTTTTGCACTATGGATGCTTATGGAGGATTGAGATTGTAGTATTGTGCTCCAAATCTGAAATGAAAAGCTAATACTATGTTATTGATGCTAAAATGATTGATTTTATCCAAAATGACAAGATATTAGTTAATTATGCTAAAATGCTCTCTTAAAATGCCTATAGCTTAAATGCATACAAGTTTTCAGGATCTGGATTATGAAGAAATGGGCTCTATTTATAGGAAAAATGGAGCAATGGATGGTTGAGATTGAGTAATCTCAACAAGGGTCAGGATTGAATGATTTCAAATCCATGTGATGGCTTTCAACCCAATCCTCAGATGACAAGTGTCAATGTGAGATAGGTTGAGAGGGGAGGGAATAAGCATTAAATGCTTGACATGACTTTGGGAGTTAAAGTCAAGGTTGGTTGAATGAATAAACTCTTTATTCAAAGAATAAAGCTTTTATCCAATGGATAAACTCTTGTGCAAATGTGAAATGGATGAATATGGTCAAAACAATAAATGTTTGGGGGGACAAGTTTGAAATAACCATAAATGGTCATGTAAGAGCCATTAGTGGTTTTGGAAGACTTTGGGGGTTAATTTGTTGAACACACAAAGCATTAAATGCTTTTCAAAGACTTTGGAGTCTTTGAGAAGTGACTCCATTTTGCTTAGGAATGTGACAATAATTAGGGGATGGATTAGACTAATCAGGAAGGGGTTAGAAGAATCTAGAAGGGGATTAGATTTTGCAAGTGGGTTTGGTGGGTGAGGGAAAATAGGATTTTATTAAAATAAAAATTCATTTATTTTAATAAATGTGTGCAAGTTGCATTTGTAGGAAAATGCAAGTGGGGGGGGATAATGATTTAAATAAATATTTTATTTAATTTATTTAAAAGAGGAAAAAGGGGATTTAATTAAATAAATAGATTTTATTTATTTAATTGATTGGAATTTGATTTAATGAATTAATTAAAATAAATTGAATAATTTATTTAATTAATTGAAGAATGTTTTGGGAATAAATTAATTAAATATTAATTTAATTAACTAGTGGCTAGTGGATTTTTAATCAAATAAATAGCGAATATTTATTTAATTAAGCTGGACAGATTTGTGTGACTACAGATTGGATTTGTTTTGTGTGATTTATTATAAAATCAGGGTTTTCACCAAATTTATCCCCAAGACTACAAATTTGTGAAATTGTTGGATTTTATTTTTTGGAATGTGAGATATTCACAATAAGAAATAGAAAAAGAAGAACAACGTGAACATGAATAAGTGGATGAATAAGAGAGAGAACAAGACTAAGAACAAGAATGAGTTCAACAACAAAAGAAGAAGTGGAAGTAGAAAAAGGCAATGAAGAATGAAAAAAAAAGAACAAGAACAATAAAATGAAGAACATTTTGTACAAAAGGATCCACAATTAATTAGCATTAAGGATAACACTTTTTTAAAGAGGGGGGAATGCTATGTCCTAACCCTATAGTGTGTATTGCATTATGAGTAATCAACTTGTGGCTATCTTGTTTCTTAAATAAGTTGCATAATCATTATTATAATTATATATGTATTAAGGTAATATTAGGGGTTGTAGTTATCTAGGTCAACCTAAGTGTTAGCCAAGGCATAATTAACTATGTATAAGAGTTAGAGACTTGTTAATATCATCATGTGGAGTATAGTGTTCTTATTGAAGACTATTAGAGGTATCCCCTATGAAGTGGATTGGGAGAATGCCTCCTTGAAGTGGAATGCATTTATAAAGTATTTTCAACATATTTCCTATTGCATTCTTCTATTTTGTGAGTTGTTTCATTACAACAACTATATTGAAAGATCATATATACCTATTGTTGCCAGAACATGAATAGACATGATTTTAATTTGGTGCCCCTATTTTATTTTGCTTTCCATGTTTAGTTTTAGTTCTAGTTTTATTGGATAAACTTGTGTACTTTTCTATTTTTTCTTTCTGATTTTTTCCCTTTGAATATCTCAATTTGTGTTCTATTTTTGTCCTCTTGGTTTATAATCCCATATGTTTGGATCTCAAGTTGAAGAAATATGGTAATGGTTGCATGCAACTAGAGTAATTATCTTTATTATAGGGTTTACTTTGTTATTCAGCTAATTTCAAGTTTTTATTGATCTTGAGTTCCTTATTGTCATTATTTTCCATATTTCAACTTGTTTGGGTTCTACTTTATAGGTATCTCATGTCCAAGTTCATTCTCAATTCACATTATCTCCCTGAGATGATTTTCTCCCCTAATTGCTTTGTGGATGAGAAATAAATTTTAATTTCAGGTAATTATTACTCATCTCCAAAGCTTTTATTAGATGAATTTATTTCCCCAAGATACCTTTTCTTTTTTATAGATTCATGGATTTGAGAAACTTATTTAATTTTATTGTCTAGGTATGTCTCTTCTCCAATACCTTTATGGAATCAAGGGGATTGTTAAACACAATCTAAATTTGTATGTAAAGCTTTTTTTAACATCAGTTGTATATTGATTGTTGTTAGAGTGAATAAGATCACATCTTAATTAAATCCTTACTATAGATTGTGTGACAAAATGTGTGTCAATCAAATTGAACACTAAAACACATCAATGAGACTAAATTGAAAGCAAATTTAAGAGAAAGAAATTCAAACTCCACTTCCTTATAAATGTCCCATTGTCCTCTATCTCCAAGGATTTATTCAACCATATTAGCTCTCAGATTTATGCACTGATGGCTTTCAAATTGACAACCTAGAGAACGAGATTGAATTCAAAATGCAAGAAATTCTTCCTACAATTGTATGATACTAAGCTAGATGAGATGCAAACTTGATTCTACATGATGTTAAAATGCACCATTGATCTATGCTATGCTATGAAATGCTTAAAGATTACTAAAATTCTCAATGCTTAATGCTCCTAATTTGTGCAAAATGATCTTCTAGCTTCTAGAAGTTGATTTGTGAAAATGAGAGTTTATTTGTAGATTTTTCAAGGCTCATGTCCCAGGTGGCAAAGATGGATGGTCCAAATTCGATTTGAGAAGATGAAGGGTTGGAGATGGAGAAGTTAGAGAGAAAAGTGGATCATGTTTCCTTAAGGGGAAACAAGTGATATGTGGAGGATGAAGAAGAAAAGGGAATGCCAAGTGTCCTCAATTGGTTGAAAATGTTATGTGTCTCTCCAAGTTTATTGAATTGGTTGAAGATATTTGGTCCATGAGACACATGTCGATGTGGCATAATAATATGAGTTGGTGAATGATGTAGAAAAGATTTAAAATAGGAAGAATAAATGTCGTGAATCATATAAATAAATTAAAGAATTTATTTATAGATAGAAGAATTACGCATTAATTAAATAACTTGTATTTAATCAATTTTCTCAAGCCAATTTTAGATGTATACATAGATATATTCAAATTTAACTTTGATCCTAGATGTTATACCTAGAAATTAGTTATAATAGAACCATTTATTTTTTTAAGTAAAAGGTGACTAGTAACTGTAAAGATTGTACAAAATTACCATATCATTTGGCATCGAGGGTGGCATAAGGGGCAAAATATCTACATATGAAAAAGAACCTCCATCTTGTATCAAAACATCAACCTATTGGAGAACACAAAAAGATATCCCTTATGAAGTGATGACATTAAGTATTCGAGCATGGTAGAGAGAATGAAGAAAGATGTAGAGTATGAAGAAACGATACAAAATGAATCCATCAAACCATCATCATCTAAATAAGGCGGAAACCAATGAAACCTAACAAGATAGAGGAAAAGTGCAATGAATCGAGAAAGGAGTGTCCAAAGGTGAAAGCAAAGAAATTGGATTGACAAAAATAGGCACGCAATCGCAATGGGTGAGGAGAAGGTGTAAGGCCGTGAACTTATCCATAATTATTTCAAGAACAGCTAGTCAAAGGTGGAGAGTGGAGGAAGGAGCGTAAAGTATTTTGAAAAGTGTTGTAGAGAAGCCCAACATGAGAAACTCAACACCAAATCAGTTAGCTCCATGAAACCGCCAAACGAACAAAACGAACAAAGATGGGATTCCAGCTTTTAGAGATTGAAAATGAAAGACTAAACATAAGCATACACCATTGCCCCAAGTCCATACACTTAGATAGGAAGAGGGATGCCACTTCTGAAAACAAAGTTGTTGGGTGAGCCATTAACTGTTCTAATGCCAATCTTGACATAAAGACATATCCAAATTTCACAAGATTACAGCCAGGCAAACTCGCTACTGGGAGTTCATTAAACCAAACACTTTACTGTTATAGCCTAGAATAAATACTGCAAGAATGAAAAAATGTGTATTGGCGTTTTCCAATTAATAAGAAGATACAAGCCACGAATGTCAATATGTTGGCCAGGAATGATTAAATCAACACTATCAAATTTGCAAAAGACATTAATAAACATCTTACCATTCATCTTGCTTTGTAATATATTTCTATTTATTATCATTTGATCATATCTTAGAGATCTTAATATCAAGAAAGCTCATTTCTTGCATACTCTCATGTGGAAGGTTTCTTTTGTTTTTCTAGGTTGTCTTAAGTGTTGAGCTAATCTTTAGCTCCTACACAGTATTTAGAGCCCTAGCTATGCAAAACCATTCTCAAATTTGAGGCTAGAGGTATTTCTCAATGAGAGATCTTCGTTGTTTTTAGTACAATGTTGAGTATGGTGACCTAGAGAATTAGAAAAGATTGAAAAAAATACAATTTATAATTTTGCCTCTTTGTGAGATTCTATTGTAGGTTTATTTTGACATGTGTTGGAAGAAACTCCACCAAGCACCATTGAATCCAAGACATCAGAAAAAGTTAGGATTGGTTTTTATTTAATCAAAATCTGACGCTGTTTTTTTGCTAGATCTACAAGAGTTTCAAATGAAAGGAGTTTGCCATACCCACAAAGTAGCTGAATTTTCAAAGCATTTTGGGCTAAAATAGATATTGCCATTACATAAAAAAAACACAAAAACTCTAAGGTTGTATGTAAAATTCTATAAATTTGACAATCACCCTAGGGAATTAGAGAAAATTTTCACTTCATGACCATAATTGTCATGTGTACTTGTATACAGTCATACAAATTTGTATTGCATGACATCATACAGCTCTTTTGCAAGTCGTCGGTAGAAAATTAGGTCAATACTCAAACCAGTATCTTCTTGGCAAATATTTTGCACCCATTCATATAGGGCACTGGCTACGCAGCGGACAAAATGGCCCCTCCCATGCCATGCCTTCTACATGTCCCTCATGTCATCACGCCGTCCAATAAACAGAACCGCATAGCCTAGGTCCTACTGGCCCCCTCCGTATACGATATGAGCTTCCAGAAATCTGTGCTGTCCGTGCCGAAAAAAATGTGCGTGCAAATAAAGTTTTTAAAGGGCTTTGCCCTCTTCATAGCCTTACGGTGTAAATATTATTTCCACGCCGGACTGAGAAGAGGGCAAAACCCTTTTAAAAAAATAAAAAATTTAAACATATTTTATATAATTTTTTAAAATTTAAATATATTTTATATAATTTTTTAAAATTTAAATATATTTTATATAATTTTTTAAAATTTTAATTATTTTATAAATATATATATATATATATATATATATATATATATATAATTTATAATATTTATGATTTTTTTTTTATTATATTAAATATTAAATATAGAGATATGTATCAAAATATATATCAAACTAAAACACATCTCTCTATTATATACATATCTCTATATTCAATGTAAGCAAAAATTATAAATTAATATTAAATATAATTATATTTTTGATATATACTTAAATATTATAAATTAAATATTAAATATTATTTAATATTTAATATTTAATATTTAAGTTGACATATACTTCTATATTTAATTTCATATATTAAATTTTAAATTTTATTATATAATTCATAAATAAATATATATTCTACATTTAATTATATATGTAACCCATAATGTACTTTATAGTATAATAAACTTTATGCACTTATAATTCAAAAGTGCATAAAGTTTAGTATAATTTAAATTTTATAAAAACTTTATTATAATTATAAGTGAGTAAGCTTTCACTATATTAAAGTTTATTGATAGGGTTATAGTTAGGTTTAGGAATTACATCACGTTCAGGGTTAGGGTTAGGGTTTAGGATTATAGCTAGGGTCAAGCTTAGGGTTAGAGTTAGGGTTAGAGTTAGGGTTTCAGCTAGGATTTATGGTTAGGATAAGGATTGTGGTTGGGGTTTAATACATGGTTAGGGTTAGGATTATGGTTCACGGTTTACATAATTTTTAGGGTTAGGTTTAGTGTTAGGGTTAGGATTTACATCATGGCCGAGTTTAGGGTTTGGGTTATTGTTTTGGTTTTGGTTTAGGGTTAGGCTTAGGATTATGTTAGAGTTAGGCTTAGGGTTTGTGTTAAAATCATATTTAGGGTTATAATAATGGTTAGCGATAGGATCTAGGGTAAGGATTAGGGTTAGGGTTTAGTGTGATGGTTAGAGATGTTGTTAGGGTTAGGGTTAACATGATGGTTAGGGTTAGTGCTAGGGTTTAGGATTATGATTAGGGTGAGGGTTTAAAACATGGTTAGGGTTTGGGTTATGGTTATTGTTTCAGTTAGAGTTTGAAAAAGGATTATGGTTAGGGTTAAAGTTGGGATTATGGTTAGGTTTTACATCATGGTTAGGGTTATCTTTAGGATTAGGGCTATGGTTAAGGTTAGAATTTACATCACGGTCAAGGTTACGACTATGGTTAGGGTTAGGGCTCAGTGCTTAGGGTTAAGGTTAGGGCTAGATTTAGGTTTGTGATTAAGGTTATGATAAGAGATAAAATTAGAGTTATATCAATGTTAGGCTTAATTTTAGTCTTAGGGTTTAGGGTTAGGGTTCAATTAGAGAAAAATCAATAGCTCAAATTTAAGATTAGGGTTAGGATTATAGTTATGGTTTACATCATTGTTAGGGTTAGGTTAATGGTTAAGGTTCAGATTTACCTCATGGTTAGGGTTAGGGTTAAGTTTGGAGCTAGGTTGAGGATTTAGGTTATGGTTAAGATTATGTCTAGGGTTAGGGTTGATATCATAAGGTTAGGGTAAGGGTTGTGTTAGGGTTGGTATTATAGTTAGGGTTTACATCATTGTTAGGGTTAGGTAAATTGTTAAGGTTTGGATTGACATCATGGTTAGGGTTAGGGTTAAGTTTGTGGTTAGGTTGAGGATTTAGGGTTACGATTAGGATTATGTCTAGGGTTAGGGTTTATATCATAAGGTTAGGGTAAGGGTTAAGGGTTAAGGTTAGGACTATAGCTAGGGTTTACATCATTGTTAGGGTTAGGTTAATGGTTAAGGTTTGGATTTACATTATGGTTAGGGTTAGGGTTAAGATTGTGGTTAGACTTAGGATTTAGGGTCAGGGTTAGGATTATGTCGAGGGTTAGGGTTAATGGTTAGGGTTAGGATTATAGTTAGCGTTTTTATCATTGTTAGGGTTACTTTAATGGTTAGGGTTAGCCATAGGGGCTTCACTTAAGATTTAATTATGGTTAGATTAGGGTTTAAATGGTAGATTAGGGATATTGTGAAGGTTAGGGTTTGACTATGATAAGGGTTTAATTATAGTTAGGATTCTAGTATTAGATTTCAATTGGGGTTAAAATTGAGATTATGATTTAATTACATTAAGGTTAGGGTTAAATTAGGATTAGAGTTCAATTAGGGTTAGGGTTAGGTAAGAATTAAATTAGAATTAAGGTTCACTTAGGGTTAGGGTTTAGTTTAGGGTTAGGGTTCAATTATGGTTAGATTAGCATTCAAGTTGTAGGTAGTGTTTAATTCTAGGCTTATAGTTAAGTTTAGTGTTAGGTTATAGTTAGGATTCAATTATAATTAATGTAAGGGTTAGGAGTAGGGCTCAATAAGGGATAAGGTTAGTATTACAATTCAATTGTAGTTTATTTAGTGTTAGTATTAAAATAGGGTTAGGGTTTGATTTATAGGTAGTAATTTATAGGGTTAGCGTTTAATTTTTAGTGTTAGTATTGAAATGGGGTTAGGGTTTAATTCAAGTTATAGGTAGTAATTAATTCTTGGGTTAGAGTTAAGTTTAGGTTTAGGTTTCAATTATGGTAAGATTAAGCTTAGGGTTACTTAGGTTTGGCTAAATATTATGTTCATAAGCAAAGCTTTAGGCTAAATTATAGTATTTAATATTATGGCCAAATATTAAGGTTTGCCTATATATATAGATTATTATGTTCATGTATGTTTGATTTTTTTTATATTATAATTTTATGTTTAAAATTTTGAAATATAGAAGTTATTTTTTATTTTTCTAAATTAGAAATTAAGATTCCTTATGTTATTTTTTATGTTTTTTTAATTATATATCAAAAATAAAATTATACATAATATTAATTTATAATGTTTGCTTACATTGAATATAGAGATACATATATAATAAAGAGATGTGCTTTTAATTTGATATATATTTTGATACATATCTCTATATTTAATATTTAATATTAATAACGGAGCAAAAAAATAATAATATTAATTAAAAAATATATCATAAATATTATATATTAAAGAAAATTATAAAAAAAATATAATATATACAAAATATATAAATTAAAAAAAAATATATATAAAATAATTTATTAAAAAAATTATATAAAATATATTTTAAAAAATAATTTTTTTAAAGGGCTTTGCCCTCTTCGCAGCCCCACGTGGAAATAATATTTTCCCTGCAAGGCTGTGAAGAGGGCAAAGCCCTTTAAAACATTTATTTGCACGCACATTTTTCTCAGCACAGACGGCACAGTTTTCTGGAAGCTCAGATCGTATACGAAGGGGGCCAGTAAGACCTACCCTATGCGGTTCTGTTTATTGGACGACGTGATGACATGAGGGGCATGGAGAAGGCATGGCATGGGAGGGGCCATTTTGTCCGCTGCGTAGCCAGTGCCTTGGCAGCACCATCAGTGGGAGACCCAAACTTTTTTTTGTTTTTTGCCCCCAATGCAAGTGGACTGAGGGCCTAACATCTAGGAGCGTATTTTGACCCCTTCAAGCCTTAAGAGTTGTATTTTTCTTGTATGAGGCATAACAAGATATCTAAATTTTGCAAATGAGATATCGAAAAAATCTGGTTATTATGTATACTTCATAGTGGTGCATAGTGGTGCAAATGAGTTATATAGATTTTGTTATAGGTGAATTAACTGAAGTCAAATTTTCTCTTTTATATCTTTGAGCTCATAATTTTTTGTCACAATTTTTTTTTTTTTTGAATTTGTGGCATTGGAAAAGTATACCATTGCTCAAGTGCACTATTTCCAAATTTAGTATCAAGTATATTTTATTCAATTTTTGATCATATGGAATTGTGACTAACTACTTGGGTATCTTGACTTCTGAAGAGGTTTTGTATTTTTAAGGAACATTCATTATATTTGGGAGTTTATATACGTTGTTGAGGGTTTCTATTTTGTAATTTTGGAGAACTTTCATAGTTGATAATGTGTTTTTTTATTTCATCCTTCTTTGATCATCTTGAAAAGGGGAAATTGTAATCAATTGAGAGATTCTATCATAAAACATCTTCATTGGATTCATTTGTTTCCACATTTGCATGGTCGTGTTCCCCCTCCAAGTACACCCAATAAGAATTTTTTTTGGAATTTCAAAAGGTATCATGTTCTATGTCATAACCCTCCTTTACCATTTTTGATTTGCTACTACTATTACTATTCTATCATTTTGTGGTTATAGGAGAAATTGGAAGCTTCTAGAGAGAAGTTAGAAGAATTGAAGAGGATTCAACATCGAACACTTCATCAATCCAGGTTTCCTACTTTTACTTTAGCTTATATGCATATGTGTAAATTTTATGTTCAAAAGGAAATAGTTTTTTTCTCTTTTAGATTTTATTTATATGAAAATGTGCTTCAAGAAAATCATCTTCTTATTTGTCTAGAAATCAGGCTTTTTTTTCTACCTTTGTTTTATTCCTTCTTTCGTCAAACTAGGCATCTTATACATTGCATAAGTTTTTCCTGCAAAAATCTGTTGTACTTATTCACCTTTCTTTTTGTGAACGAATCTCTTATTTCCTGTGAAACAATTTCCTCTTTGCGGAAATAAATAAATAAATATATTTATTGCTACTTATTCCTATGGGAATCTCTCTTTTATTTATTTCTATGTGAATAATGAATTCCTCTTTGAACATGATCTCTCTTGATTTACATTCCTTATTTCTTGTAAGTAAAATTTTTTCTTTTTTCTTTCCTCTCTCTGAGAATAAACCATGCAACCATATGCTTGTTCATTAATCTTTTTGTTTACTTCTTGTTAATGTAAATTTATCTTCCCTGTGATTAATTATATGTTTATGTGAGCATGTGTTGCCATCTTAATTATTCATTCATTTATCTCCACATATATATATATACCGAGATGAATCAACATGTATAAATATATAAATATATATATATATATATATATATATATATATATATATATATTAAAAAAAATTAAAAAATATAAAACTTTATATATTAAAACCGTTACCATTTCTTTACTTATTTTACTTTAATATTTTTTTTTAAAATAGTAGTGAGCGGAAGGTGAGGAGGAGGGGGGCACGTGGGACCTCCCCCACCACCCCACTCCGTATGGGGTGAGGAGGGCCCCACGGGCCCACCTCCCCATCTCCTTTCGCAGCCTCCATACCGCAATCTACGGCAGTTTCAAAAAAAAATTAAAAAAAATTGCCTCTTTAGTAACCGATAGTAATCGGGTTCAAGAAGTTAAAAATCAAGTTTCATTAATTAATTTCTTTTATAATTCATTTCAATTAAATTTGTTAATAATAATATTAACATAATTGTTATAATAAGTTAGTAGATTTTGATTAAATTTTATCAATGTATGATTTAACTAAGAATTAATAGGTTCGTACTATTTGTCTATTTTATAATGTAGGCTAAAGTAAATTAATTTGGTAAATTACGATTAATTCATTTATAGTTAAATTTTAGTAAAAGAAAAACAGTGAAATTAATAATTGTAGAAATAAATTTTAGTTGGGTAAAATTGATAGTTAAAGATTTACTTTTATCAGATTATTTAGTAAAGTTAATAATTAATTTTAAATTTATCTTTGGTAAATTAATAACTGTGGAGTGGATTTGTTATTAATCAATACTTCTAATTAAATTTTAAATGATAATTTAATATTTGAGAGTTGTTTGGGAATTGATATTTATAGATTAATTATACCTAAATTGGGATTATTGTTAATTAATACTTCAAGTCAATTTTATTGGTTTACTAAACTTATATTTGTAGATTAATTATAATTAAAACTTATATCATGGAGTCATTTAATTAGTTTGATATTTATTGGGTTACATAGTTGGCATTTTAAAAATCATTACAAACTAGTAATTTTATATTGTTATGATTGTAAATTTATTTTAATTTACTGCTAATGTCTAAAAAATACCTCACTGTTAATTAAAATTGCCCTCGTTTAAGAAAATGAACATTGGTTAATCTTTCATGTAATTTACATTATTACCGTTATCATGCAGGTTACACATGTAGTTATGCAATTTACGCATTTATTGTTACCATGCAAGTTACATGATTGTTGTTATCATACAATTTATTTATTAATCTTCTAGTAGTAATGGGATAGCATTTTTAGTGGTTATTCATTTCTTAGAATAAGTTTATTTTCAACTGTTTAAATCTTTGCAAATAATGATCTAAATTTTTTCGAGAGTATAATAGTCTCTTTCATAGTTGTTAGTGCTATTTGAGCTTTCAACATTACTTATTTAGATAACTAATCAAGAGGTGTTGGAAACAAAAAAAAACTAGCAGTGTTCGGTATCTATGGTGCCTTTGGGTCACACATACGGGCAATGTCATCATGTTGAACTAATGTACTTAACGCCTTATAAACCTGCAACAACGACATATGTGGCATCATCCCTATAAATCGTCGGGGAGTAATAAGGGTCATTTGGAAGTTAAAATCCAAGGGGCAGGTAATCCCCCTTGGATCGACAATTTAAAAACATAAATTTATGAAATGAATTCTACATATGCTCAGTAAAATCATAAAACCCCCATTAGGGATTGGTTGCGTATGACATTGAATTTTAACTATCCTAATGCTTTCAACGGATGATAATGGGTTAAGGGTGATGTTCATGATAGGAAGTAGGACTTAGTCTTTTAGGACACAAGCAAAGGGCCACCTTGAGCCTATTTGCTATAGAGCTACCAACGTGGGTAGCAACCACAGAGAAACTATCTGGGACATTGACCCTAGAAAGGGTTGCGTACCCACCCAAAATAATTTACATTAAACCATAGATTAGAAAATGGAACTACATACTTTATGCCTTGATCCTGTGTCGAAACGGGTATGTAGGTAGTCTAGGGACGAAGTTGTCCCTAGTACTCAGGCATTCGGGGATGGGGTCTAGGATGTTGATCAAGTGAGTAGATGGTCTACGAGGTTCCTTGGCTCCTCAATCAAAGGAATTAAGATTACTAATTTGAAATTAGGGGAAAAAGAAAAAAAAGAGTAATTCAACGCATACTCAGAAGGAATCCTGTATAGATTCGCTTGACTTCTTGAGGCTTTAGGCCAAATTCTGAGGTGGAATTCAAGCTTGCATTTTGTTATTTTATCTACTCCTAAGGACGGTGACCTCGGTGCACTCCTGTTAGAGGAGTGTAGTTCTTAGAGAGTGACTCATGACCCAGATGGTTTTAATGAGTCTAAGTCTCTGGCCAGAGCACCTCCTATCCCAAGTTGGATAGATGCCTACCCTGTTCGGGTAGATGTCTATCTCGTATTGGATAGATGAAACCTCCTCGCTCGTATGGACAGATGCCTAACCCGCATGGTTAGATGCTCATCCCAGATGGATGAATGCCTAATCCGGTTGGATAGATACCCAGAGTATGTGATTGAATCAAACACAAATAGATAAATAAATAATTTTTTTTTAAAATAGTCAAAAATTCTTGGGTTAAGTAGAGTGGGTTATTACATTCTAGGAGTTATTGCTATGCATGTTGATGATGACATCTTGAAGTTTATTCTTGAGTTTGAGTGTTTGAGTGTTCCCATACTCTTTGGACTAAAATCTGAGAGATATATGGAGATCCTATAATCAACCATTCCTAGATGATTCTATTTTAGACTATCTTGTGCCTCTTCACTTTTTCAAAAACGAAACCTTATGACTATGATATTATTCGGGTTTTTTATTCTTTGGGTACTTTGAATATCTAGAAGACGAGGATGTGGTTGCTTTAGAGTTTCTTGATTCTCCTTCACATATATTTGCTCATCCTTCACCTTTAATGATTCCTTGTTCAAAGTCATTAATTGAGACTTTCATCATTCCTAATCAACAAGACCATATTCATCTTTTAGATTTGGAGAGCACATATGAGGAGTTAGTTTTTCTCTTTAATGACAACCATTGCACTGTTGTTTTCAAATCATCATTGCCTTTGGAGCTTATTTTACATCAATTTCTGCAGAGCCCTATTTGGTCACCTTTTTCATCGATTAGGCATTTACTTCATTGAATTATGACATCTTCATCCTTCTTGGACAAGAAGACACCTAAGCAAATTTCAAAGACATCATCATTATCCTTCATGCTTTTATGTTTCAATTCCTATCTAGAATGGGAAGCATTCATGCATTTGTACTTGGTTTGAATTCGTCGAAGAGGGAGACAAGTTGTTTGTAGATATTGGATCATTTTTAGTCGTTAGACACTTACCATTTTTGTAGGAGATTATTCATTATGGGGGGGCTATATAGTCCATCTCTTTCTCTCTTATAGGGGGCATATCGATTGTATCTTTGTGATAGATTTAGTTCTTGGAGGTATTGATGGCTCCTCCATATATCACCTATTTCATCACTTGTATATGATTATTTTTTGCATCTCTATCTTTTGGAGAGGTTTTTTTCCCAAGTGGTTTTTCTCCTTTACTCCATTTGTAAGAGATATTTTTTACGTGGATACATATAATGGCCTCATAGCCAAGACCCATCTTGCATCTTGCATTCTTGCATCATTTGTATATGTTTTTTCCTTCCTAAGTTGCACTTAAGAGTAGACGTTAGAGTGAATAAGGTCATGTCCTAATTAATTCGTTAGTGTGGACCTATTCATAAGTTAACTTAGGTCCTACATATTATTTCTAGAAAAAAGTTATAATGGGTCATGTATCTCATTTATTTCTTATGTCTTAGGTCATTTGATATTTTTTGTAAGTGGTTGTCACATGACATAGGATCAACATCTTGTTTAATCCTACCACTCACCTTGCTTATATATGCAAGGCTCATGCACACTTTGTAATATATCCCCATTAATCATCATTGGATCATACTTTATAGATCTTAATGTCAAGCAAACTCATTGCTTACATACTCTCTTGTGGAAGGTTTCCTGTACTTTTGTAAATACTCTTGGGTGTTGAGACAATCTTAAACTCCTATAAGCGTGACCTTTAATTTAAATTGAATCTAACTTGTGTTTTGAGTATGTCTATCATAACTTAATTTTTTTTCATGATATCTTATAGTTGACTCAATATTTTTTATTTAATAGTCCAACATAAATAAGAAATTATTCAAACTTTCTCTAATCAAATTGCTTGTTGGTGTGCGTGTTTATCTTTTAAAATTCCTAACTCTAACCTTGCAATCAAGTTGCAACGTTAGTTAAATAGTATCAAACCTTTTGGAAAAATTTAAAACTCTTTAATTCACAGTAATATAATAGTGAATTCATATAAAGAATTAAAATTTTATCAATTCAAATTAGAATAGTTTCATGGGCTTGATAATTCTATGCATCTTAGCTATTTGTATATAATATGGATCTTACAATTTTAAATAGAAATTTACATTATCAACTAAATTTTATCATTAGTGCATTATTTTTTCTTATCTTTTATGTTTATTTCTCCGTCCTTATAAATCATATTAGGATTATCCATGTATAAAGTTGAAGAATTAATGTGTGTAGGCTAGAAAATTCTAGTGCATCATTGTAGGTGGATGTGATAAGGATCAAAAGTCTCAAAATGAAATGATTTTGATCTTTATTAGACCTTTGAAAGTGGTGCATAATCCTTGTGTAGCATGTAGGTTTGTCGATAATGTGTAGTATATAAATATTTAATATACCTTAACCTAAGAGTGTTGAAATTCAAGACCCATACTGAAGTATGTAACATGAGGATTTGGTGCAAGTTTCAAATACTTGACGTGTTACCGTAATAAAATGGACAAGTTAGTTTTATACAATGAACACTCTAATAGTGTTCTAATTAAGCTCCTCTAGATGGAAAACATAAATGTGGTGATCAAGATCATATAAAAACTCAATAGAATATAACGGATGTTCTACTTGACTTATATTCCCAGTTGTAATCCAAGATCTTTGCAATTAGATACCACATATTTTACTAAAATTTGATTGTGCTTGTTGTGTGAATGAAGCTTTGAATTGACAAAACATAAGTGGCAAAATGTGGTGCCATAAAATTGATACACAACTTAAAAATTCTAAAAAACTAGAAAAATATCTACAATATAAGCACTAAAATAAAACTATTTTGGTTGATGTGAGCTTGCTTTTTTACACCCCACATACTCTTGTATCAAACACCCCAAATAATTGAAAAGTGATCTTCTTACTTTTTTCAATACTTTGAGCCAATGAATAACCAAGTTAGATAACCTTAGCTATATACATTTCAACTATTTTATCATTCCACTCCATTAAATAGTTTCCATAAGTTATGTTTATTGTGCTTCTCCCAATTCTATTATCAACTTTCCTTTCAATCTCTTTAGGTTATTTCTGAGGGCCATTTTCCCTAATGTATCCCTACTATGAACTCTTCTAATGTTTTCATAATATTCATATAAAAATATAATGTTAGATATTGGTGATACGTCAAGATCTTTTAACAATTCTACTTCATATGTATTTCTCAAGTCAAATTTCTTAATAATTTTACAAGGACCAAACTATATCATTTTGAATCTATTATATCTTGTGAGAATATTTCCTTCCTTAAGTAAACCATTGCTTCATCTCGTACTTCATATTTGTTATGTCTCTAACTTTGATCAACTTGTTATTAATACTTGTTCATCTTGTCTAATTGTTGTCTTATTTTATGGTATACATTATTCATATACTCCACATATTCTTCAACTATAAAACTCTCTATGTGGTTCTAATAAAATATTTCAATTTTAAAACATTCTTTGATTCTATTGACATATAATTTCAAATGTTTATTTTATTGATATTTCTATTTTCTATATTAGTATATGAAAACTTAGCTTGTGATAAGATAAAATCTTAATTTCCTATCCTTTCACAAAGTAAACATCTTCACAAGTTTTCCAAATCCATATTCATAGCCTCTATTTGTTAGTTATTTTGAAGATGGTATGATAAATTAAACTTCAATTTTACACTCTTCTCTTTCCATACCATCGTTAAAAAATGATCAACAAATTTAATATCCCTATTTGATACAATCCTCTTAGGTAATGCACGCAATCTCACAATTTTTCTTAAAAATAAATCAACTATATGGATTTCACATTTGTTTTCTTTTAAATAAATAAAATGTGTCATTTTATAAAATTTGACAACTACAATAAGAGGATAATGACCTTTTTGTGTTCTCGGTAATTCTAAAATAAAATCAATACTATTAGGCTCCCACAATTTCTTTACAATTGATGATTTCTCATATAATCTAACATTTTGACTATTTTGTTTTGTGACTAGACAAAGCTTTCAATTTTGTACATTTTTTTTATATCTTCATAAAATTTGGCCAAAAATAGTGTTCACTCATTAATGCCATTATTTTGTAAACTCCAAAATGTCTTATTAATCCACACTATGATTGTCTATGATCATTTTTTTCTCATTGAACTCTTATAGATACATAACTAGTTTTCTTTGTATAATAAATCTTTGTGAATCAATTCATCCAACCAACTAATTCTATCTCCACTTACAACATCTTACATGATTCCTATGCCTCAATAAATTAGTGTTTGTTTCATAAAAAAAAATCAGTTCATTAAAACCAACAACTTGAATTATCATTTATATTATAACATTATGTCTTCTACTTAACATATCAACTACTCCTTGTTGATGTTGTTGCTTTTGTCCCCGAGGATTCAACTCCCGTTGCTCCTCTTTTGCAACTCTGTTCCACTCCTATCGAACCTGCTCCTAATGATGTTCCTCCGTGGTAGCCTACTCTTGTTCTACAACAACCTCTTTCTATTCTACAACAACACTCTACTAGTGTCTCTCATTGTGTTATGATGGGGTCCTCCTCGCTTGATCTATCCTTTGATGGTACTAATGACAGTATTGCTTGGACTGTGGTTTGTCCCAAGCGAAAGGGGAAGTCTTCTCCCCTCCCCCAAACCCCTCCTTGCCTGGATTTGAGGGTGTATCCCCTTCCTTGATTGGGGTTTTGGTTGTTTACTAGTTTGACATGGTTTTCTTTGACCTGTTCGACTATGTTTTTCAGGGTTTGCCCCCTATTTTGTTGTCTCTTACTACCTTTGAGTTGTTGTATAAAGGGTCAACACCCTTGTTCTTGCTGCTTTCTTAATAAAAAACATATCAACTACTCTATTGAGGTTACCATTTTTACGTTTTAACACAAATGAATAAATTCATATGAAATCAATCCATTTGGTGTGTATTTGTTTCAACTTACTTTGATTGTTCAAATACTATAATGTTTGATGATGAATGTACAAAAAATATATTTTGATAACATGTAATTTCTCTAATTATTCAATGATTGCATGATTATATAAAATTATTGATCATAAACAAAATATTTCTTTTTGGTGTCATTGAATTTATCACTAAAATAATCAATGGGTCTTTCTTATTGACTCAAAATATTTTCCAAGTTTAGCAAGCAAAATATGGTACAACCAGATTTATGAAGGAAAGCGAGTAGAATAAATGATATCATTTTGGAGAAAATAAATGAGGTAAATGTTATGAGTGGAGAGTTAGAAGGTACATCATACAAACATTAGCAAATTTAAGGAGAAGTATATAAGAGAAGATCATTCAAGGCAGATTTTAGTAAAAGAGGGTTAAATGAAAATAATTCATTGAATACATGCATGTGAGATTAATATTCTTATAAATGAGACTGAATTGTCCATCATCCACTGAAGAAGCAACATTCAAGTAGGTGAAGTCTAGTTTTGTTTGAGGTCAATGCTTCCCAAAAGAATATATTATGTTTATGATTTTAAATGATATTATAAATGAGAAAAGGTTATCATCTATAAAGATAGTTATTGTCTATGAAGAAGATCCGAAAGAGCCACCTAAGAAGGTTGATGAGGAAAAGACAAAAAGATATGAAATTTTCTCATTGTCATTAATTTCAAAAAGGGGGAAAACTATTGAAAAGGGGAAAATGATGCCATTGATATCAAGAGGAAGTATTATAGAAAAGAAGAGTTTCCTTTTGTGAAAGTACTAAACTTCCCTTTTCCATTGATGTTGAAGGCATTGACAAGTTATGTTGTAATCAATGTCAAAAGAAAGACAAGAAAAGTTGGTTGAGTTCATGCTATATATGATAGCACTAATTATAATTCTTATGAAATGGTTGACCCCATTCAAGGTAATAGCATCTTTTTCTTTTAATGAAATTGAAATAAAGTTAAAAGAGGTCGACCCCCTTGGTAAGAGGCTTGAAGAGAGATAAAAAAGAGAAAAAATGTGAGAAAAGATAGTAAGGAATTAAATAAGAATATCATTCTCATTCAGAGAAGATTTAGAATAGCACATGAATAATGAAATTATTATGAAAAGCAATTGATTAAGAAGGCAGGAAATGATAAATATGTAGCAACTCATCAAGGTGATGGTTCCATATTGAAGAAGCGGTGATTATTAATTAAAACATTGTGATTATGAAGGAAAACCGATTATAAGATTTATTTTAATTATATTGTGAATGTTGGCCAGCCACTTTAAGGAATGTTCATCTTTCTTGGTTGAACCTCCTCATGTGTGCAATTTGACTTTGAAGAATTTAAATAAATATTCCTTCAATATGGCCAACCCTTTTAAAAAGTAGCCTTTAAACAAGTCATCCTTCCTAGAGTTGCATCCCTTTGCAATTGAAGTGGTATAAATAGATTCTAAAGTGGGAGGCTAGGAGGTGTGAAGTAGAATGCAATATCAATTGATTTAGAGTTAAAAAAAGAGTAGATGGAAATAATATATATATAGCATAAATATATGTGAAGGATTAGAAAATATTTATGAGAGTCTATTAGCAGATTTATGAAGCTCATCTATGAGAATATTTATGTAAGATTATATAAGAAGGTTTATGAATATTTGTATGAGTACACTTATGAAGAAATTATTAGTGGACTTGTAAAGAAATTATAAGAATATTTATAATAAATTAAGACCATGTTTATGAGTTTAGTAAGAAAAATATGGTACAACCAAATTTATGAATGCAAACACGTAGAATAAATAATATTATATTAGAGAAAATAAATGAGGTAAACATTGTGAGTGGAAAGTAGAAGGTACATCATACGAACATTAGTAGATTTAAGGAGAAGGATATAATAGAAGATCATTCAAGGTAGATTTTAGTATAGGAGAGATATATGAATATCATTCACTGAATACATGGATATGATCAAGTGAGATTCTTATAGATGAGATTGAATTGTCCATCATCCATTGAAGAAGCAACATTCAAGTAGGTGGAATCTAGTTTATTGGAGTTTGGTGCTTCCCAAAAGAAGAGATTGATGTCTCTTGTTGAGTTGGTGCTCAATTGTGGGATTGGTGTCTCTAATGGTTTGGTGCCTACAAATTCTACTAGTGGGGATTGGTGTCTTTAATGGGTTGGTGCCTACGAATCAATTAAGAGGGGATTGGTGCCTCTAGTGGGTTGGTATCTATGAATCATTTAAGAGGGGATTGGTGTTGTTGGTTCCCAAATCAATGTATTATTAAACCCTAAAGGTATGCCAATTCTTATGCTCAGGTTCAATATCAGATTTGACCAACGAACTAGAATCAATTCTCAGAATGATTAATTTCTCTTGCACTTTCGACTATGCTATATTGAAGCTGTTGAACCTTCTATTTCACCATTTAGCTTCCCTGCAATGTTCAATGATAGTGATAAAGCACATAAAAACCTCACACAATATCAGAGGCATGCATGATGTATATATTTATTCAACATCCTCTTGTTCTCCATTAAGTATCGACATGAGGTGCATTAAAAAACTGGAAAAAGAAAACTAACACCTATTCCTACAACCGAAAATAAATTATTAAATTGATTTTATATGTTCTGGAACAGAATTTGATCAGTGCCTTATCTTGGATAATAGAGTCAAATTACACAATGAATGTCTGCGCGTCCAATGGTTTAGAACTCTACCTGTTTAGCACTATTACTATTTATGTCTTGCATAAACATGCAAGTAAGTTTACCACAAAACCCTTCTTCTTAATCCAATTTGATGTCTCCTAGTCATTACTATTTACTCAATAGCATTTAATCCCTACTTAAGGAATCCCATAAAATAAACTACATAAAAAATTAAAGTGTAATGACGTATCCTTGATACATTAATTCATACGATCAGAAAAAAAACTTGAAGACAGTTAACTGATATATTCTCATTATGATCAATAAACAGTGGACACCATTATCAGAGAAAAACTAAAAGACAGAAAATGACTAATCACTTTACAATGCAACTATCCATTCCCCTGCTTTACCTCTTCATAAATAAACCCTTCATGTTTGATATCACAGCACTTCATGATTTCTGCTCCTATCACCAAACAATATTCAAACATGCAAAACAACATCAAAGCTGTATCTCAGAATATAGAACAAATTGTCACTGGCAATTGCAATGAGATCTCCATTGTCAGCCCAGTAAACATTTTACAGTAACATCAACATGTCGAACTACAGCATTCCGCCCAATTATAGAAGCAAATAAAATCATTTAAACATATAGCCAACTAGGCTCCTCCTTTGCCACACCATACCATGGTTTACATCCACAACGCCCTAATTTCCCCAACAATGTATCTTTTTTTGTTGATCTTGAAGTTATCAACCACCATTCTTTTCATGTAAGGAAAGTATAAAAAATTATTAATAGTGGTAGTACACGGGCTGCAGGTCACAAATGTTCTGTCATTCGCAGTATTGTAATTGCCAAAATAATAACATTTTTAAACAGAATCCTGCTCCTCATTGCATAAATTTTGGACATTAAAAAACACAGATCTTGATATAATTACAATATTCTCCTCAAGGCTGGAAATAGCGGTGCATCACATTTATATCTGGCTCATGGCAGACTTATAGTAGCCCTTATAATGGAGCTACTCCTTTCAAAAAATAATACTTCCCACGCTGCTCGTAATAGATTTAGGTTGATGATAAGAAGGATGGCCAACCAACATTCAGTTCACACTTGCCTCGTACTCATAAAAAATGCCACTTTATGTTGCCCCTCTGATTGTTACTTACATTTCGTTGAGGCATTATATCGAACAATTCGGGTTCCATGCCTATGATTTCATGTCTTACATGCTTCTCTTTGAAGGCACTAACTAGACAAATATCTGATAAAATATTCCCACCATCGGCATGCCTTGATGAACATCAGTAACTTGCTCCAAAACTCGTGCAAGTGTGATAAACATTGCATTTAGTTCCCTGTGATGACATCCATTTGTGGCATTTTGTCAAACGATTGTTACATTATCTCTACTTCTGCATTCAGTGTGCATATCTACCATAGCACTTCTAAAGCCTTCTCAACAAGACCGTTTTCTGCATATCGTGCATTCATTGCATTCCACTCAATGAACTCTTTGAACTTTCCATCCAAGGGCTCAAGTGCTCTGTCCGTGCTTTGGAATTTGCATTTGCATCCTCAACATCTGACAAAAATCTTCCTTTTGTTATGCTTCAATGGTTGTCCACTCATTGTTCCAAAGCTCCCATTTCAGCGCAGGCTGAGAGGATGCTGAGAGAGGTTGTGGCATTTGGCTTTACACCTGCACATTGCATTTACTTGAAAGTCTCGAATGCCATTACAACTCCCAACGTGCCATTAATTTCTACCGCCATCGCTGCAAATTAGGTCAAAATCCATCATCAATGAGACAATCACTTATCGATGGTACATTTCACCTGTCTCTTCGATGGCTTCTCCCTTTGTTGAGCACGCAATGCACATTCATCCCTCCATCAAAGAGAATTATAAAATTCAGCAAGAGGTTTTATTTGTCTGCTCGATATGATAAGTATATCACTGGGACACAATTTTTATTCCCGTCATCCAATTGATGGGTTCAATTGTTGACATGGCAACCTTCTTAGATCCATCGAGGAAACTATTAGATACCGATGAGTTAATCTCCCCGATCGGACCATGAATGGTTTTAAGCACATAAGAATAAAAAGGAGAACCCATCACTTTTAATTGAATATCAATTAAAATGGTATTGCCAATTAGTATAAAATTTTCAACTATGATTTCATATCTTGCATTATTTGTGGATTACTATATTGTCTCATTTTGGAAAATATATAAAAGAAAAACGTGTACCTTCACCTATCTGTCAATCACATTATTATTTAAATCAAACTAATTTAAATAATATAAACTTAATAATCAAATTCAAAATCAATCTCAGATGTCAAAATATATGCTAGGTCCCTTGTAGGCCCAACTTAAAAAAAAGTTTGTTCTAAGATAGTTGATCCTGAAATGTTGTGAAATTGCAACCACGTCTGTTCAAGAACCAAAAAATGAAGTGGGTAGTTGGCAAAATCTGAATTCTAACTTTTCTATTTTCTATTCAAAACAAGTTGGGTAGCCTCTGGAACTACTCTATAAAACTGACCAAACTTCATCATGAGAGCACGAGACTAAACAAACATGTTGACAATCGACATACAAATATGACCGCTAAGTGGTATATCATGACATAGTTAAAGTTGCAAAATGTTAATTGTCAAAGTTACTTAATTTTTTCTGCAACTACACATGCCAGAGCCCACTTGAACCTTGCAATCCATGTGCATTGAAAAAATAGCAAACAGCAACCTGGTAGTCTACAACTAGGGGAATTAGTTCATTTAGGTATGATGAGCACATGTACTAGATGGATTTGCCAAACTCCATTGTGTGTGCAAATTATTAATCATCAAAGTTGACCACCTTGGCAAATTAGAGAATATGCAAACAACAAACTTCTTCATAACCCATAAACTTGATACTCGGAAAACATATCAAATCAGACTTTGGGGGGTTGAAAATGGTCATGTGGACTCACTCGTGGTAGATAAACATGGTCCCCAAGTGGTTTTACATGACATTCATAGGACATCAAGTTATTCAACATCAAACTAGGCTACTTGGGAAAATTTGCAAGTGTACTTCTAAGGGTTGCAACCAATCTTTCTCATCATGGGCACTTCAAATTTTGCAAAAATTTGGGGGTGCTAACAAGTGTCTCATATGAGTTAGCGCCTACAAGTTTGTAAAAGAGTTTTGTATAAGCAATATTTTTCCATCATTTTCTCTTGAAAGGGTTTTCATGTAAATCTTGTGTTCTCCTTGTGTTGCATTATTGTTAGACCTTGTGTGATTGATATTGTTAAAGTTGTTAAGCTTTCAAAAAGTAAATTATTTTCTTATATTAATTCACCCCCCTCTTAATATAAGTGTGTGCTCATCAATAACAACAACAAAAAATCTCCTGCTTCATATCTTTTGAAAATTGCTTAGCATAACCAAAACTATTTAAAAAAAAAATTTATTCACCTTCCATCTTCATGGGAAAAGGTACATGTTTCACACCATCCTTTATCAACCTATAATTTTTTTCTCTTCTAATATGTATAGCTTTCCTATCAAATTGGCATGGTCTACCTAACAAAATATGAAAACATCTATAGGTATGATATCACATAAAACTTCATTTTCATAAAATCAAAATTTGAATTTCTCAAGACATTGCTCACTAAATATAATTTTATGATCTTTTACAACCAAGATACTGTGTAAGGATTAAAATGTTCCAACTCTTTTTAGATTGAAATTTCCAACCATCTTACTTGAAACCAAATTGTTAGTAATATCACTATCACTAATCACCTTACAACTCCTACCTTTAGATTTACATACAACCCTTAAAAATTTTTTTTTTAAAGTTTATTCATCCAACTTTCTTGTAGGATTAAAAAATATTATTTTCGAGAATAATGACTTTCCTTTTTTTGCATACTTGTTCACTATTAGAAGAAACCTCTTCACCAACATATTGAAAGGAAGCTAAGGTGCGAAAAACACTTCCTAACACTTATCTAGTGGGGTAGATAACATATTTTTTCTTACAAATCTTAAAATGTTACAAAATAAGAAACACATCTAGAAGGAGGTATACAACATGCAAATAGATTTATCATAAACACAAGATATATCATGGGGAAAGCCCTTTGAGGAGAAAAACCTGACACTCCAAAAGCCACCCAGTATATTATTCAAAAATCAACAATATAATACAATATACTTGTAGAGAAAGCTTCTCACATGAGTACTGTCGACCAAAAATCCAGAGGTAACTCAATAGTTATAAGATTCTTACACACAACTTCCATCTCATATACTTCATATATAGGAGATATAATAGATGAAAATGTCAAACGGTATTACAAAAACATGAGCTAAAAACACAAAAAGTGGCATCCAACTTATCTCCAATCCAAGATTCCCTATGATGTGTCAAAACTCACACCAACACATGTAACCCCCTTTTACAACTCATTTATGTGTACAACACGATTTTATATTTCCTATTTTAGGAGACCCAACTTTTGGAGACCATAACTTTTGAATTGGGTTTTTGATTGACGAACTGTTTGAAGCACCAAAAATATTGTGAAACGTTTTATCAATCTATATCCCACCACATTGGTTACATCCACTTTTAGGTTGTTTTGGAGCCTCCAAGGCCTTCAAAAATTTCATTCACAAATTTAAAAAATGGAAACTTTAATATCTTCAAATCTAGACATGATCTTGTAACAAAAATGACTGACATGCTTATTTAGCCAATCCACAGCTTTAAAAAAAAAATTAAATAAATTCATATGCTCAAATTTAAACTTACTATAAATAGTAACCCTATGTAAATCCAGGTTGAGACACCATTTTCCTAACATTCTACCACTTGTTGAACACCTTGCAAGAGAAAAGGGAGTATCTACACCACAATTTAATTGCTAGAGGCCATGAGGCACATAGACTCTGAACACCATCTAAACTTCTTTGTGCTCACCAGTTTTGGCATTACATCTGCAATATTTATCAAAGTGTCGACCTTCTCCAATTTTAACTTCCCATCCTCTACCATATCTCGAATAAAAAGAAATTGAACATCAATGTGCTTTGTTCTGGCATGGAAAGTCAGATTCCTTGCTAAGCAAAAAGCACTCTAATTGTCACAACAAATAGTAATCAATCCTACATCAAACCCAATATTTGAGCACAATCATCTAAGACAAATTGCTTCCTTAAAAGCATGAGTGTATTTAACATACTTTTCATCTGTCATGGACAAAACAACTATAGCTTGCCACTTATTAATCCAACTAATAGCACCAACATACCTAAAGATTAAACTATTGGTGGATCTTTTGTTGTCAATGTAACCTATGCAATATGAATCCACATATCCGTGGATACTCAAATAATTCAAAGGTCCAATAGGATAGCTATGACAACACAAAGAATACTTAGAAGTACCCCTCAAATATTTGAACACTCTCTTAACTTCATCCCAATGCACCCATCTAGGATTATCCATATATCGACTAACAACTCTCACTACTTTGGCAATGTTTGATCTTGTATAGATCATGGCATGCATAAGACTGACAATACCACTCACATATGGTACACTAGCCATGTCCTCTACCTTAATAGACTATTTTGGGCAATCCTTCATAGATAACTTTGTTCCCAATACAACAAGAACTATCACAGATCTACAAGTTGTCATGTTCAATCTCTCTAACACTAAATTCACGTACTTACATTGGATTAGCCAAACCTTTATGTTAGCTCTATCTCTTCTAATCTCTAAATTGTCAAAATGTACCGATTTGCACCTAGACCTTTCATCTCAAGTTGTGCTAACAATTACGACTTAAAATCAAATAGCAAATATCCATTCCCAAATAGTAATATATCATCCATATACAATGTATAGTGAGAATGTGAGCATTATTAGTTTTAAATTAAACATAGTGATTAGATTTAGACTTCTAAGATCCCAAACTCAACACATAGGTATATAACTTTTGATACCACACCCTAGGAGACTATTTCAGAGCATGTAAATTTTTTTTTTCAACTTACAAACTATATTTTCTTTAGCTTTCATCATGAAATTGTTAATCCTATGAGGATCCAGTTAATACTGAGAGCGGGGGGGGGGGGTGTGAATCAGTATTAAGACCAATTCAAACTTTAACTCAAAATCAAACTTATTTTAGATTTGAGATATCTCAACTTCTGTAATCATATCTAATAACTTCTATATCAGATTTGGTTAACACATTAATCAAATCATTTACCAATACTTTCACCACCAAAGTAATCATATAAACGTGATCAATTACCAACTCATTAACCTTATCAATAAGGTCAAATACTTTCTCAAACAACTTCTTAGTAGTACCGGTAACCTCTAATAAACTTCTGATAAAACATCATAATCGGTGTCTCAGAAATAATGCATGAAATGAAATATAAACAAGAACATCACATGAAAAATATTCCACACATGAACACCATAAGTTTTTGACATGGAAACCCAAATAGGGAAAAAACCACGTTGGGAGTTGGCACCCACAAATATTTGTACTCTTTTGAAGTACACCCTGTTAGGAGCTTACAATACGCCTGATTAAGAGCAGACCATGTTAGGAGTCACCCGGTTAGGGGATTTGCCTTGCAGCCCGATTAGGAGCTTGATGATCTGTTAGGATCAACTTTGTGAGAGGATTTAACACTCTTTTGAGAGCTTCCTTGTTAGTGGACTTAAAAAATTAAGGCCTGTTAGAACCTACCCGCTCAAGCAATTTAACCTGCTACAACTGTTAGGGAACAACAGTAAGAAAATGATCTGTTACTTGCACTTCTCTGCTTGCTTGATCAGATCCATTTATACACAACACTCTACAACTCTCAAGCAGATCTCACACTTCACCTGGATGGCTTAACACATTCTCTAAGACCATCGACATAATAAACATCAACTGTGTCAACATAAATAGCCATCTCAACTAGGCTGGCCAGAAAACCTAATTACATCATGAATTTACAATTAGATCACAAAAGATCACCAAAGATCACCATAGATCACTATCTAGATCATTACAATAAATTACAATGCAATATCAATCGTTGGTTGATCATAACCCATCACGAAAATCCGATCGATATCCTCAAAATACTCTACTAAGCGTTTCGTTGATTCCCAAGAAAATCTTCCTTGAATCATGCCAAAAGAACTATTAAATATTTCACATGAGTTGTGTCATGTAACCAACTTTATGTAGACTCATTGTTGATCACCGTCATAATAGAAATTATTACCGGTTTGATGATTTCTTCATCGGTCCTTAAACCCTACCAAAACCTTAGCAAAACTTCATCAGAAATTTGAAACACGCCTTCTGGTAATCATCACAAGTTCCGATTCCAGTCAGATACATCTTTCCATGATACAAGTTCACCATCCAAACCGCAAATCACAAATCATCGTCAATCGACTGATCCAATCAAAACAATTCTACTTTACTAGTTAAAGTCCTATTTCACAGACTTTAGCTCATTGTCAGTAAACCCTGTCTTCTGGTAAACCAAATCACTTAGATGACAAAACAAAACATCAGGAACATCAGTTGCCAGCAATGACAACACAAATAACTGATCATGTCATCTATTCATAGAATCTCAATCTCTTCATTACAAATAGACTTCCATCCTTTACCGATGCAGTCATCCAACTTCAATTGCATCACTTGATCTGTATTAGTTATGCCAAATGCCAACATAAATTCCCTGATAGCGACATATAAATCTCTTCCTCCAAATCACCATGAAGGAATGTTGTCTTTACATCCATTTTCTTGATTTCCCAATCATAAACTATAGAAAGTGATAACAAGAACTAAATAGATATCATATTTGAAACAAGAGAGAAAATCTCACCATGATCTATTCCCTTGACCTGTAAATACCCCTTAATGACCAACTCTTCTTTATGCTTCTCAACACTTTCATCAGAACCCAACTTTTTCTTGAACACCCATTGCATCCCATGGGCTTATATCCTTCAAGAAAATGTACCAAGTCCCAAGTATATTCTTGTTCAAATATGTCATCTCATCATTCATGGCTTCCATTTAAGAATTTTCATCACTCATACACATAGCCTCTTTAACAATGTTAAACTCATTAGTGTAATCAAGGAAAAATATGAAACTAGAATCTAACAATAAATAACCAAACCTATATGGTTGTTGCCTAATTCTTGTAGACCTCCTCAAAGGTTGAGGTTGAGGTTCTTCATCTTCTTATGAGCTCTCAAAGTTGTTAGAGCTCTCCCCATTATCAGGTCCACCAAGAGATCATAGTTCTTCTTTCTCAAGGGTAGAAAGAATCTAAACTACCTCCTTATTCTATTTCTCTTCTTTATCTAGTCATAGCTCAATAGTGGAAGGTTTCATATCTCTAAAAATGACACTCTTACTATTGAGAACCTTCTTTGTCACTGATCCCAAAGATTGTACCATTTTACATTGACTCCATAGTTGATAAATATATAATTAATAGCATTGTTCTCCAACTTAGATCATTTTTCATTTTACTCTGAGATGTCTCATAGAAGGCTCCTAACCACACCTCCATAGGTGTCTTATCAACAAGTGCTAATGTAGGAGATCTATTTACCAAATAGTAGGCAATGTCTATAGCTTCAACCCAAAAAAATTATTTGAGGCTAGCACCACTGAGAATACTCCTAGCCCTCTCCATCAACATCATTTTCATGCTCTCTGCAACCCCTTTTTGTTGAAGGGTATATAGAGTTGTCTTATTCCTCTCAATCCCATTGTCATTATAGAACTTGCCAAAATTTGTCAAGCAAAACTCAACACCATTTTTAGTCCTCAAACACTTAATCTTTCTACTAGTATGATTCTCAGCAAGAGCCTTAAACTCCTTAAATTAACTAAAGACTTCAAATTTTCTTCTTAAAAATAAACAAATCTTCTTCTATTGTAGTCATCTATGAATAAAAAAAAATACACATAATTTAAAATTGAAGGAACATTAATGGGACCAAAAACATCAGAATGTATCAACTCCAACAACCTAGAAAATTTATGAAGAGTAAAACTTAAGACAGTTTTGTTTACCATAATTGCAGTGTTTTTAGAAATTGAACTAAAGATTACAATCATCAAGCCCCTCAAAAAGGAATTTATTTTTTAGGGTTTTGAGACCCTTCTCACCAATGTGACCAAGTCTTATGTGCCATAACATTATCTTCTAGATACTAGGAGTTTCATCTCCAAAGAATTATCACCCTTAGGTATGCATAAAGCGCGACCAGCAGATGTAGAAGCAGTTGTCCTTTTCATAGCTTGATATGAGGGCGAGGATGAAGAATCTAGAGCCCACTTCTTGGACTCCACAAAAACACCATTGCACTGAACCGTGCATGTCTCCAGCTTATACAAGGTGCCTATCCAAATAACCTTAGAAAGCACCATATAACCTCTATTTATTTTATATCCTACTTACAAGAAAACAACCTACACACCCACATCACCCAATTTACTTACAAAGAGTAAAATTTCATGCTAAACCTAAGATGTGCATTACACCATCAATCCCCTTAACTCTACCATCAAGGAATATAATCTTGACTCTTCCATGACAAACAATATACAAGTAGGACTCATCACTAAGATACACCTTCCCACCATCATATTCTTCACACTTTGAAAGCCAACCTAGGTGTGAGGTCATCTAAAAATATTCACTTGAATATATCAGCCACACATCTTTTGATGCATGCATTTCCAAGGCTATGATAAATGCTTCACTATCATCCTGAGAGGATTTGTTTGAATCTAAATTGGAGGATCTCTTCTTCTTTTTCTCCTCTTACATTCTTTTTGGAAATGGTTGATTTTGCCACAATTCCAACATTTTTCCTTGTACTTTCCAGGAGACTTAGATCTCCCACAGGATTTGGATCTACCTCGTTCATCTTTCTTGTCCTTCTTTCATTTCTCTTTCAATCTACCATGAACCACAAGAGCCTTCTTAACTGAATCACAAGTCTTCCTTTATATTAAAGATTATCAATGTTACCACCTTATCCATTTTGAACTTGGTGGTTGTACTAACAATAGCCATAACAAGGTAGTCCCATGAGTCAAGTAAAGAACAAAACAAAAGAATGCAATGATCCATCTTGATCTCATCCCCAGCAAAACCCAACTAAGCAATACTCATGTTGAATGTGTTGAGATGATCAGTAATGGATCCTCCATCTTTCATCTTCACAGAATACACATTCTTTCTCAAGAAAATCTTGTTTACCAAGGATTCAGCCTAATAAAAATCTCCAAGCTTCTTCCAAAGATATTTTGCAATCTTCTCTTCATGGACATTTTGTTAGATTTGTGTGAATGTTGTCATTGATGTCAAACCTAGTGATTCGGTTAGGATCGGATGTGGCATATTGAGAAATAGTGGAAGATAGGTTTTGTATGTGATATGAAGCAATAAGGTAAGTATGATCTACTAGAGTTATTTCTGGAAGATCCTCTTCTTCGGAATCTTGTGTTTTTCTTGTGATGGTTTGTATCCAATTATGGTATCAGTTGTATCAATTATATTGCTATTTTAATGTTTGTATTGAATTATGATTTATGTTCTAGAATTTGTGGCATCTATATCTTGAAGATAGAAGTTGTCCTTGGAATTTGTGATTATGGGTCCATATATTTGGGTCTGGTAGACCCTTGTTTTGTTCTGGTAATTGAGGCATATTTTTCAGTAAATGAAGTGTGTGAAGGAAGCGTGCAAAAGATTAGTGAAGGCTGACTTGGTTACCCTATTTTTGGTTAAGGAAAGTTCTGGATAATGTGCTGATCCGAGCAAAGTATTATTGTGTAAATCATTTGTTCTTGGCTGATATATTATATTGGAGTGTGTTCTTACCAGTATACATATATATATATATATATATATATATATATATATATATATATAGAAGATATGTGTGGCATTAAGAAGAGAGAGTTTATGTGTGATGTCTAGTAGAGTAAGAAGTGTGTGAGTGATAGAGTTGTTGATAGGAGAGCAACATAAGTATGTCGTGTGAGAAATGGAGTATGATATATGTGAGAGAAAAGGTGTATGTGGAAAAGTGCAAGAGCAAATAGTGTTTCAGTAATCCCTTACTATATTTGTTGCAAGCAGTTGGATTAACAAAGTGTAGTACTCCCTTACTAGATCTGTTTTAGGTAGTTGTGGATAGTTTGGAAAGATCCTTTACTGAATATGTTGTAAGTTTTTATGAGTTGATATATGAGCTTATTTTGGAGTTGGCCTTGTGCATTAAGAGATGCATTTTTCCTTGGTTCATTTATTTCTATTGTAGTGATCATTCTAGCAATGAGCAGCTTTGTAGTCTAGTAGTGAGTCATCCGGTAGTGAGCCACACATTTTGTAAACACCATATAACTAGTTATATTATCTTGAGAGATAACCCTCTCCGTGGTTTTTCCAATTTGGGTTTTTCACATATAAATGTTGGCATTATAACAGACAAGAAGAAGGTTGGCATTCCAATTACAATAAGAGATTGTTGGCATTTCAATAAGGATATTGAGAAGGTTGTTGATGACTATGGATATAACTGATTAAGGATGATTATTGTCTTAATATTATTATTTTGTCATTGATGTCAAGAAATTGATTTTCTAATTCAATATGATGTTGCCATATCTTAAGAAGTATGATTTGATGAGTATAAAGATGTCGGTAAAAGACACAGAAAGAATATGATGAATAAGGGGATAAGTTATCCAATGGGCAACTATTACCGAGTTAGACAATGATGAGATCATGATGTTTAGATTATTTTGATATCCTACATATGCTATTGTTTGAAAGGTTAATACTATACTATGTTACCGAGCAAAGAACCTTGTCGGTAAACCCTAAGGAACCTAGTCGGTAAACCCTAAGGTTATCGCTATCGGTTAATGAAGGCAGAATGTCTACCGAGTGAAGTTTAGTATTTACCGAGTTACAACCGAGCTATAACAGAATGCATTAAATGTTTACATGTGATATTTAATGAAGGAAGCTGATGAGCTGGAGCGGATTAAATGATTGGTAAGTCGTGTATGAAGATTGTTCAAGAATCTATGGTAAAGAAAGATCGGCAGGAAGATCTACAACTCAGATTGAACCGCAATACCCTAACACAAGTTCCAAGGTGAAAATGCAAGTTCCAAGGCGGGGTAAAACGTTTTCAGATCGAAGGATACATTGAACCTGGACAAGATTGAAGATCTGATGGCTATGATTGATCATGGGAAATGTGATCAAGGAGATTAAGTGGTTGGAAGATTGTTTATAAAAAGGAAACTATTGATAAACAATGTATGCGGGAAAGTGTATGCACAGGGATGCTACATAGTGATTACCGAGCACAGAAGCTTGAAGACCTGTTTTGATAATAGAGTAGAGAGCCCAACAGAGGGACAAGATAAGTCCTATGAATTGATTCTATTGAGCAAATCAGAATCTGCTTCAACATTTTTAGATGTGAAGTTGTAGACATATTTTTATTACTGTTATTTTGAGAAGTAGCAGAAAATCTCTTAACCGAATGGACTTAACAGTCTTATTTATAAAATCCTCTAGCAAGGTGACATTCTTATTGAGTGTTTGAAATCCTTTAACAAGGTCACTTCTAACAAGGTGAAGATCCTAACAGATCTGAGGGAAATCCCTTAACCGGGTCACATCTAGCAATGTGTTTGTAATCTTTAACAGGATTTGCTTTTAACCGAGCATACTCTAGAAGAGTATATTTCTTAGTGGGTCCAAAATCCCACAGTGGTTTTTCCCTATTTGGGTTTCCACGTTAAATCTGGTGTTATATGTTTGTGATCTTATCTATTTAAGGGCCTGCATGCATTACTGTTTTTCTGATAAGGTTACCGAGGTCGAATCTGTTGTTTTTATTGAAGATTAAGTTTGAATGATGCACCCCCCCCTCTCATATTGTTAACTTGCCATCTGTACTAATCATATTTAGTATCAGAACTATCAATTGGTATCAGAGCTTTGGACTCTGGAAGAAAAGTTTAAAGGTACTTGAGTTAAAGATCCAAAAGATGTATAAGAGGGATGCACCGAAGCTGAATAAGTCAAGTTTCTCTACATGGCAGAAAAGGATGAAGCTGCATCTATCAGAAACTGGAGAATATGCTGTCTATTATCTGGAGAATGATTTCATCACACTGAGCACCTATCCATTGACAATGGAAGAGATAAAGGCAAAGCAAGAACATATTCAAGCAATGATTGAAATAACATCTGCATTGACCGACTCAGAGTTTAATGATCTAGAAGGATGTACTGATGCAAAGGCAATGTGGACTAAGCTCATATCTGTGTATGGTGGAGATGAACATGTTCAAAGAGCAAAAGTGGATAATCTAAGAGGACAACTTGAATCTATGAGGATGAATGAAGGTGAGAATATAACCCAGTATAGTACAAGACTAAAGGAGATTGTAAATCAAATCAAAGGAGCAGGAGGAACTATTGAAGAAAAGGATGTAACAAGTAAGATGCTGAGAACCCTTCTACCTACCTATGCAATCCAAGTCTCTGCAATCAATGAATTGAGGTCTGTACCCAATATGCCAGTTTCTTTAGATGCTACTATTGGTAAGCTACATGCATTTGAGTTAAGTAACTTTGATAACAGTGGGTCATCGGTAAATAAAGTTGAATCTGCATTCAGTTCTTTTCATATTGATGAAACTGATGATTACAATGATAGAAAGTATAAGTACTCTGAAGGGAATCATAGTGGAGCAAGTGAAAGATTTCGCAAAAACATGGAGGAGGTACACAAACTGTATGAGGAAATCAGAAAGCAAGAAGAGTTTGAAGCACTATTAGCCAGAAGGCTACCGAGAGGAAAAGGTAAGTATAAAGGAAAGCTACCTTTAAAATGTTTCAATTGTGATAAGATAGGACATATGGCTTCTAACTATCCTGACAAAGAATCTAGTGAAAAGAGAGATTACCAAGATGAGAGACAGAAAGATAATCATTACAGAGGACACCGAGACTTCAGGAGAAGAGATAAAAAGACATGCCTAATAGCTGATGAGGAATCTAATGATGATAAATTAGATGAAACTGATACAGAGGAAGTTGTTTATGTGGCTATCAAAGATGGATCAGATGAAGAAAGGTATGAAGAAAAATCTTTAATAACTCATATAAATACTAATGATTCTTGGATCATAGATAGTGGTTGCTCACATCAAATGACAGGTGATAAACACAAGTTTATTAAATTAGATGATTATGATGGAGGCTATGTAAGATTTGGTAATGATGCACCATGTCCAGTAAGAGGTAAAGGATCCATAACACTTCTTGACAATGCTAAATGTAATGATGTTTATTGGGTTGAAGGTTTGAAATACAATTTGTTGAGTGTAGCACAGCTAAACAACACGGGTTATTGAATAGAGTTTGAAAAAGGAATTGTCAAAGTTCATGACAAGCATGGAAAGTTAGCTGCCACCGAGACACAAACAAGAGGTAATACATTTCATCTTGACTCAACTCAGAATAAATGTCTATATGCAAGGATAGATGATACCTAGTTATGGCATAAAAGGTTTTGTCATGTTAATTTTGATAATCTGATCAAAATAAGTAAGAAGCACTGAGTAAGAGGTCTACCGAGTCTTGAAAAACCTGAGAATGCTATGTGCCGAGGATGCCAGATGGGTAAGATGATAAGATCAAGCTTTACAAGTAAGTCCTACACTTCTAAGGGAATTTTACATCTTGTGCATACTGATCTTTGTGGTCCTATGAAAGTTTAGAGTTATTATGGTGATAAATATTTCATATTATTTGTGGATGATTACTCAAGGATGATGTCAGTAATGTTTTTAAAAGAAAAATCATAAGCTTTTCAAATGTTTAAATGGTACAAGGCTAGAGTTGAAAATGAAACAGGAAGACAACTGAAATGTCTCAGATTAGATAAAGGAGGAGAGTTTACTTCTGATGAGTTCAACTTATTTTGTAATGATCATGGTATTAAAAGACAAGTCTCTGCACCGAGAACTCCACAGCAGAATGGGATAGCTGAGAGAAGGAACATATCTATTGTGGATTGTGCTAGAACCTTGATGATTGAAAAGAAAGTTCCACAAACATTTTGGAGAGAAGCAATAAGCACAACAGTTTACACCCTGAACCGAGTACAACTGAAGAAAGGAACTTTGAAGACACCTTATGAAATCTGGTATGACAAGAAACCTAATGTAAGTTATTTTAAAATCTTTGGGAGTAGATTCTATGTTCACAAAGATGATAGAAATGGTAAGTTTGATCAGAAAAGTGAAGAAGGAACATTTCTAGGTTATTCTTCTAGAAGCAAAGCATTTAAATGTCTGATCAAATCATCTAACAAAATAGTAGAAAGTGCAAATGTGAAAATTGATGAATTTGCAGAAAGAAATGATGAAGGAAACTCCAAAGAACCAAAAGATTATGAAGGATTTGTCTACGTTCAACCGAGAAGTCCTATCGAGAAGACTGCTGAAGAAAATGAAGAGAATATCCAGTTACCGAGTGATGAAGAAGATCATACAGAGCCTACCGAGCCTGTATTAGCCAAGTATGTTAGAAGGAATCATGCACCAAGTTAGATTATAGGAGATAAGAATGATCCAGTGATGACAAGGAACAAACTGAGACAGAACACATGTCTAATATCTGAATTTGAACCGAGAATAGTGAAAGAGGCTTTTAACAGTGAAGATCGGATAAATTCTATGATAGAAGAGATTGATAAAATCAAGAAGAATGACACATAGACACTGGTCCCAAGAGCGAAGGACAAAAATGTAATCAGTACAAAGTGGATCTTCAGAAACAAGCTAAATGAAAAAGGTGAGGTCATTAGGAATAAAGCAAGACTAGTTTGCAAAGGTTATGCCCAAGAAGAAGGAATTGATTATGGTGAGACTTTTGCACCTGTGGCAAGACTTGGAGGAGTAAGAACATTGTTGGCATATGCTGCTTACAAGAATTTCAAGGTATATCAAATGGATGTCAAATCTGCATTTTTGAATGGTATATTAGAAGAAGAAGTTTTCATTGAACAACCTGAAGGATTTGTTGAAGGAGAAAATAATGATCAGGTATGTAAATTGAACAAAGCTTTATATGGTTTGAAACAAGCACCTAGAGCATGGTATGAGAGATTGCACTCATATTTGATCAAAATTGGTTTTATAAGAACAAGTGAAAAGAACAATATGTACATGAAGAATGATGAAAATGGAATACTGATCTCAGCCATATTTGTTGATGATATTATCTTTAGTGGAAATGACACTCTATGCAAGAACTTTGGAAATGAAATGAGTAAAGAATTTGAGATGTCACTAATTGGTGAGATAAAGTATTTTATAGGTCTACAGATACTGCAAATGAAAAATGAGATTTTCATTACTCAATCCAAGTACATAAAGGAAATCTTGAAGAAATTTGGAATGGATGATTCAAAACTAGTAAGTACTCCTATGACTACTAGCTGTAAATTATCAAAGAATGATGAATCTACATCTATTGATGAGACACTCTACCAATCCATGATTGGAAAACTACAATATGTTGTTCACAGCAGACCAGACATAGCACATGCAGTAGGTATAGTTGCAAGATTTTCTGTAGATCCTAAGGAAACACACATGACGACAATCAAAAGAATTTTCAGATACTTAAAAGGCACTGAAGATTATGGCTTAGTATATCAGAAAGGAAATGTTTTTGATTTAAAAGTTTATACTGATGCTGATTGGGCAGGCAACATTGATGATAGGAAAAACACAAGTGGAGGAGCTTTCTTTTTAGGAGAAAGACTAGTGAGTTGGCTTAGCAAGAAACAAGGATGTGTTTCTCAGTCAACAACATAAGCTGAATATGTTGCTACAGCACTGAATTGCACCAATATAGCATGGATCAAACAACTGTTGGAAGGTATAAATGAGCAAGTTACCGAGCTAGTAACTATATTCTATGATAACACTAGTGCCATTAACATTTCAAAGAATCATGTTATGCACTCAAAGCACATCTCTATCAAATATCATTATCTTAGAGAAGAAGTTCAAGAGAAGAAAGTGGTTTTGAAGTATGTTAGCACAAAGGAACAAATTGCAGACATCTTCACCAAGCCACTGCCAAAGGACACTTTTGAGTATCTCAGAAGTCAGTTAGGGGTCCTACCCCTATCTTCCATTCATTGACCGAGTTCGGTGAAAGCATCAATTCGATGACTGTACAGAATATCTTTTAGGAGTTGATGCTAATTTACACACTTTAGGAGGTTTTCCAAAGGTCTGTAGGAAACAATAAACAGGGAACAGGAATTCAAGACAAAATGCTCTGACCGAGACTGAATTGATACATAACAGAATGGAATTCACTTCTCAGAGGAAGAAATTATGTTTTTAGTTGTTTTCATTTTTGGCATTGTTGTCAAAGGGGGAGAAGACTAATGTATGGGGGAGAAGTCTACTGACCGAAGGAGAAGACTACAGTTCAGAACCAGGGAGAAGACTAATGACAGAGGGAGAAAATTTCAGAATTTCATAGCAATTTGAATCCGAATCAATAAAGTCAAATCAATTGGTTTTGCCATCAATGCCAAAGGGGGAGATTGTTGGCATTATAACAGACAAGAAGAAGGTTGGCATTCCAATTACAATGAGAGATTGTTAGCATTTCAATAAGGATATTGAGAAGGTTGTTGATGACTATGAATATAACTGATTAAGGATGATTACTGTCTTAATATTATTATTTTGTCATTGATGTCAAGAAATTGATTTTCTAATTCAGTATGATGTTGCCATATCTTAAGAAGTATGATTTGATGAGTATAAAGATGTCGGTAAAAGACATAGAAAGAATATGATGAATGAGGGGATAAGTTATTCAATGGGCAACTATTACCGAGTTAGACAATGATGAGATCATGATGTTTAGATTGTTTTGATATCCTACATATGCTATTGTTTGAAAGGTTAATACTATACTATGTTACCGAGCAAAGAACCTAGTCGGTAAACCCTAAGGTTATCGCTATCAGTTAATGAAGACAGAATGTCTACCGAGTGAAGTTTAGTATTTACCGAGTTACAATCGAGCTATAACAGAATGCATTAAATGTTTACATGTGATATTTAATGAAGGAAGCTGATGAGCTGGAGCGGATTAAATGATTGGTAAGCTGTGTATGAAGATTGTTCAAGAATCTATGGTAAAGAAAGATCGGCAGGAAGATCTACAGCTCAGATTCGACCGCAATACCCTAACACAAGTTCCAAGGTGAAAATGCAAGTTCCAAGGCGGGGTAAAACGTTTTCAGATCGAAGGATACATTTAACCTGGACAAGATTGAAGATCTGATGGCTATGATTGATCATGGGAAATGTGATCAAGGAGATTAAGTGGTTGGAAGATTGTTTATAAAAAGGAAACTATTGATAAATAATGTATGTGGGCAAGTGTATGCACAGGGATGCTACATAGTGATTACCGAGCACAAAAGCTTGAAGACCTGTTTTGATAATAGAGTATAGAGCCCAGCAGAGGGACAAGATAAGTCCTATGAATTGATTGTATTGAGCAAATAAGAATCTGCTTCAACATTTTTAGATGTGAAGTTTTAGACATATTTTTATTACTGTTATTTTGAGAAGTAGCAGAAAATCTCTTAACCGAGTGGACTTAATAGTCTTATTTGTAAAATCCTCTAGCAAGGTGACATTCTTATTGAGTGTTTGAAATCCTTTAACAAGGTCACTTCTAACAAGGTGAAGATCCTAATAGATCTGAGGGAAATCCCTTAACCGGGTCACATCTAGCAATGTGTTTGTAATCTTTAACAGGATTTGCTTTTAACCGAGCATACTCTAGAAGAGTATATTTCTTAGTGGGTTCGAAAACCCACAATGGTTTTTCCCTATTTGGGTTTCCACATTAAATCTGGTGTTATATGTTTGTGATCTTATCTATTTATGGGTCTGCATGCATTACTGTTTTTCTGATAAGGTTACCGAGGTTGAATCTGTTGTTTTTATTGAAGATTAAGTTTGAATGATTCACCCCCCCCTCTCATATTGTTAACTTGGCATCTGTACTAATCATATTTAGTATCAGAACTATCAATAAAATCCATTGTTTATTTTGAGGTTATGTTGTTTGTTTATTATTTGTTGATTCATGTTGATGAGATTAATTGATAAGGTTAATATATCTATAAAAAAATTATAAGTGTGGGAATATTGATTCACCCCCCCTCTCAGCATTTTGGTCCATTCAACCATTCAACAGATTTAAAATAACAATTTTTTTTAAATAGAGCCATTTAAGGCTCTTAGCTTTTTGATTCATAATATCCCAAAACTCTTGTGCTATAGTTTGAGGTTTTTTTCTAATCTTATTGTAGCCAATAGATCTTAATCTATGAGCATATCCTTCATCTTTGACTTCCATAGTTTGAAGTTATTATTGTTCAATTCTCCATATCAACTTTTGTGGATGTACTTGCCAACTTCTTCCTACAACAAGATTTTGAAAATACTCTACAAAATCTCCCACTCAAACTAAGATCAATATTAAACAACCTGCTACCCAACAACAAGACCAAAACTGGCCAGACTCTATTACCAACTGAAAGGAAGCTAAGGTGTGAAAAACACTTCCTAACACTAATCTAGTTAGGGAGATAATGTAAATTTTCTTATAAATCTTAAACTATTAGAGAACAAGGAAATTATACAAAAGGAGATATACTACATGCAAAAATATTAGCAATAAACACAAGTTATGTGATAAGGAAAACCCTTTCAAGGGAAAAACCCCACACTCTGAAAGTCACCTAATATATTATTCACAAATCAACAACAAAATACAATATACTTTCAAAGAAATATTCTCACAAGAATAGCACCAACCATATATCTAGAGGTAACTAAATAGGTATAGGACTCTTACACACAACCTATGTCTCATGCACCTAATATATACAAGATAAATGCTTGAAACCATCAAATGTTATTACAAAACTATAAGCTAAAGCCACCCAAAAAATGGCATTCAACTTATCTCCAATTCAAGATTCCTTATGATGTGTCAAAACTCACCCCAACATGTGTAATCCCCTTTCACATCTCATTTATGTGTTAAACACATTTTTAAACTCCTATTTTGGAAGACCCAACTTCTAGAGGCCGTAACTTTTGAACTGGGCATTTGAATAACAAATTGTTTGAAGTGTCAAAAAGCTCATAAAATGTTCTATCAAGTGATAATCTATTACATTGGTTATGGCCACTTGTAGGCTATTTCAAAGCCTCTAAAGCCTTCAAATTTGACTTTGAAACTTTCATTTGCAACTTTCAAAAATTAAAACTTTAATATCTTCAAATATAGACATGCTCTTGCGATAAAATTTATCAGCATGCTTATTTAGTCAATCTGCAACTTTGCGGAAAATTTTGAACCAATTCGTGCTCAAATATAAACTTAATATAAATAGTAACCTTATGTAAATGCAAGGTTGAGACTCTATTTTCCTAACACATGTGGTATCCTTGTGGTCCTTTTAGATCTCATATTATATTTTCCTTGTAATTTAGTATATTCAAATTCTTTATGCCCTTCACCTTTACATTTAAAATAAATTCCTTGGAATGATCTTTCATCGCCTTTATCATATCTATCTCTAAATTTTTGATAATTAGATCTAGCATTGCATATCTTTTATCATCTTTTTTTCTTCTCCATAGTTCTTTTTCCACCTCTAGAGAGTCTACCACTTCTTCCTCTTTTACTTTTCTATTATGAGATATGTAGCTTAATTTATCTTTAAATTTCATGGAAAACTAAATCTTTCATCAACTGACTAGATAGTTCACATGATTAGGTCCTCTTGAATAGATCATCTCAAGACACTAATATAACTTCATCATGACCTACTCATATTATTTTATAGTGCTCTTCAGTGCAACCCTTCACACTCAAATTTATCTTAGGTTTTGTAAATTTTTCAAAAAATCTAACTAATAACTTGTAAGAATTAATTTATAATTCAATTTATTTATTACCCTATCCTATTTATCAATTTTAAGCTTACCTCTCCTATTTTTTCCCATTGAATTTCTTTCCACCACATGACAACATGAGACTTCATATTTGTCTTTGCAAAATTCACTCTATTAGGATAAATAATCTTTTCATACCAAATATTCTTCAAGATAAATAATCAAATCAATCAATTCTTCAAGATTCAAACTACCAAAGTAATTAAGTGAATCAACTTTTCTGTCTTGCCAATATTGGAAATAACATTCAACATTCTTTGATGTTTATCTTTCACATCTACTATAATATCTTCAATTGGCGCATTATCTTATTCATAATCACTTTTATTAGATATAAGGTTAATAATACATTTTATTATCATGTTCTATTGCATACAACTAGATTTGGAATTTCTTCTTCATATCAAACATTTCCTCAATTATTTCTACAACATGAAGTACGCTTTAACTTTTATCCATCTTTCTAGGAGGCATATTTAGATATGGAGTAAATTGCCTCAAATATTTATTAGTCTATTATTATTACTTTAAATCATGAAATGTTGGAAGATCTATTCCCTTATTAAAGGAACGTTTCACTCAACTATTATTCAAAACCTAGATTTAACCTTACTTGGATGCCAACTAACATTATCAAGACTAGTATAATTGAGTATCAAAAACCACTACAAAATGAAACTATCCTTAATTCCTAGTGTATAATAATAAATTCACATAAAGAAATAAAATTTCATTGATTTAAATCTATAAAATTTCATGAGATTGATATATGCTAGACATATTAGTCATTTGACTACAAAATGGATCTTAAAGATCTTAATATTAGATCACCTTCTCAACTATTATATTCCTCTCAACCTCCTAATGTTGTATTTTTTTTTTACTTCCCCATGCCCACAAATCATATCAAGGTTTTGTATATATTAAAATATGTAGATGTTTTGTGCATAGGTTAGAAAAAATGTACATCATGACAGGTGGATTCCTCAAAGATAAAAGGCCCCAAAACTAAATTACTATGCGACCAACTTTGTGTAGTGCATGTGCTTCTTGGTAATGTGTAGTATTACCATATTTGATATGCATTGAGCTAGGAGTATCTAAATTCAATGTAGTTTCTACTCCCTTAATCTTATATTGTGTATAGCATAATAACTAGTCAACTTGTTGCTACCTTAACTCTTAATTAAATTATATGATCATTAATATAGTCATGATAGATAATTAAGTTAGCTTGGATGTCATCCAAGGTATAAGTATGATATATGTTAGCAAACATGAACCAAAAATAAAACAAGCTAACTTACAAACATTGAAAGGTCGTGTTGACAATATTTAATGATGTGTGATATTGTTTAAAGGATGATAAGGAACAAAGACATGTAAAATGAAGCATCTCTATATTGATAGGATACCATACTTATATATTTAGTTAAACCTATACTATGAAAACCAAACTTGATTGTTAATAGCATAGATGATACAAATATATTTTGAGTATGATTAAAATGTTAATCTATCTCTAGGTAACTATGGGAATGTTACATTTACCTAGGTCTAAAACATAGTAACATTGAGTGAATACTAAGTCATAATGGGATAGTGATAAGTTATGGGCATGACATTTGGAAACTTGAATGTGTGATGTATTAGGTATGCCAAGCTTAGCTTTTGAGCCTAAATTTATATCTAATATGTATTTTTGTATTCTTATTTGTTGTGATGATCTTGTGTATGTTACAATATGGAGGTTTATTTATCTCGAGTGAGAAAATGATGTTTCTAGGATATTTTGGACTTTGGAAGATTGATGGTATAAGTAATTTCAAGAATGTATGTTGAAGACAGTTTGGAAAAATGCTTCACATTCCTTTGCATTTGATGATTTGGTCTTGTTGATTTGAAAATAATGTGTATTCTCTATAGACATTGCACTCCTATCTTTTTAGGTCCCTGGTGTTGTAGCTAATGTGGTTGGTAATTGCAGTTTGTTGGTAGTCTAGCTCCCTGTCAAGATTGATCCATAAAATGTTTCAAATTTCTCTACATTAATGTTTATGGTGTTGTGGCTTGGAGGACATGTTTGTAATATTTTTTCTCTGTGTGAAAATTTTAGGTGGTGATGTGGTCTACAAGAGTTGATAGTGATGTCTTGTTCATGACTAGCTTTTATGGCCATTCGAAATGAATTGTTCACTTATTTGTGTTGCGCAAACATGTTTTTAATGTGATAATGGGAAAGAAGTATTTTGGAATTTTGTGTATGTTTAAGAAACATCCTTATGTGCTCTACATGATGCTAGGTGAATTGTTTGATGTTACATTGTGTTTGGTTTTAGTGTTGCAAGGTAATTATTGTGGTTTGGCTGAGAGAGTTTGTTCTCTTGCTTGCAGTGTATTCTTGGGTGTCTCCACTTGCATTAGAGATTTTTTTATATTAGATTATGTTCCTACGTTAGCATTTGGGTATTTGCATTGGGTTTATTCATCTAGAAGATATGTTTTTAGATTGATTGGTTATGTGCTACATGGTTTATCTACAAGTTACCTTGTTGTTGACTTTGGAGGATGTATGCTAGTGTTTGTGATGCTTGGAGCTTCTTAGAAGGATCTGATATGTTACTTTAGATCCTCTCTATCTCCTAGATTGGAGCACCTTCACCATAATTGTGTTTGATGATTGACTTGATAGGACTTATGCTTGTCTCATATTTTGGTTGACCTAATTGATGTTTTATGATGAAGAGGATAGTATATATAGAAGAAAAAACTAGTGTTAATGTGTTGCATCAATGTGTGGATCAAATGTTGTATATGTGCTTACATGATCATATCAATTATAGTGTATGTGATGTAAAGTTGATGCAATGTGTAGTGATTGTTTTGAACCTGGTTGCTTGAGACAGAGATTCAAGGGTAGCTTCATACTTGGAGATTATTGAAGTCAATGTTTTTGAAGGATTATTTCATCTTGATGCATATATTCATGTAACTTTCTCAAAGATAGTGTGTCTCCCCATAAATATATTTGCATCTTTCCCTAAGGCAATGAGTCTTATCCTGCAAGTCTCTTGTATCTTGCACTGGGGTAGTGAAACTTAGTCTACAAGTCCTTCTAGAAGAAGTGATTTTCCTTGGTAGTGAGCCTAAAAAATAATTATTATAATCTTGTTCATTTATTGTGAGTTGAATCTCACTGTGTTTCTCCCATGTTTGGTTTTTCCATGTAAATCTAGTGTTCTCTTGTGCATGGTGTTCATTTTTTAACCTTTCATTGCTACTAATAAGATCAAGGATAAGTTGATATTGATTTGTGATATAAATTTTAAGTGTTTGATCAAGGCTGATTCACCCCTGCTCTCAGTCTTGGGGTGTGTTTAACAATTGGTATCAAAGTTGAGTTCCTCTAGAATAATATTAAGTACTTGAGGAAGGTCTAGGATGGCACAAGATGGATTTTTCAAAAATACCTAAGTTTGATAGTGCAAACTACACCTTTTGGAAGCTAATGACAGAATCATATTTGAAATCTATGGGATATAAAATCTAGAAATCTTTTATAGATGGTTATACTACTCCCTCTACTTCAACTACTTTGGATGAGATCATATCATATGAGAACAATGACAAAGCAAGGAATTCAATCATAAGTGGTTTGTAAGATTTGGAACTTATGAAGGTGATGAATTGCAAGTCTGCTAAATATTTATAGGAGAAACCCAGTAGCATCTATGAAGGAGATGAAAAAATAAGGCAGATCAAGATACAAAGATTCAAATGTAATTTTGAGATTCTAAGAATGACAAAAGAGGAAAAAATTGACAGATATATACACCATGTAGTACAAGTAGTAAAAGGAACTAGAGGTACTGGTGCAAAGTTGGATGAAGATAAAGTAGTGAAAACGTTACTCAGATCTTTCCCAAATCCTATAGTTCAAAAGTATTTTCTATTAAGGAAACCAAGGATTTGGAAAAACACACAATGGGTCAACTCTATGGTGCTCTCAGTCACTTTGAGATGAGATAATTTGAATTAGCTAACCCTAAGAAGGAAGTTGCATTCAAATCCAATAAGAAAGTGGAAGATGATGTTGATCAGGATGATGACTTTGATGATGCAGAAGAAATCTTTGTGGGAAGATTGAAGAGAGTCACCGCAAATACAAAGGTAAGTTACCCTTCAAATTTTTTAATTGTGGAAGAATTGGTCATTATTCATCTAAATATACTTTCAAAAAAAATAACAATAGAAGACAAGATGATAGAAACAAAAGAGGAGAAGAAAAAAAAGATAAGCCTAAAAGAATTTTGTATTCAAAAGAATGTAGTCACACATTTTAAGATGAGGAAAGTGGTGATTCAAATCATGAGACATTGTTCATGGCTTTGAAAGGTGATAATGTTGAAGACTATAGAGAGTTCGAGCCCTTACCTACTTATGAAAACAATGTAAAATCATTAATTGTGTGGATTTTTCTTCATGCAAAAGAAGAACCAAATTCTTGGGTGATTGACAGTGGGTACTCCAATCAAATGACCAATTATAGAAGAAACTTATCAATCTTAAAAATGTGGAATGGTGGATCAATTAAGTTCGGACGTGAAGAGTCTGCTTAGATTTGTTGTAAAGGAACCATTACCATTTCAATAGAATGAACAAGACTAAGGATGGTCATATTTATAGTCATGCTCACTTAGATGAGTGCAATCATATAAAATGGCAAATTTCAGAGAACAAAATTTGTTGGATGATCAGTACATGTTGAAACCTTAATATGAAAGTGTGGGAGAGAATAAATTGGATAATTAGAGTTATTTTTTGATGTTTTATAAAGATGAAATGATTTGGATCGTACTAAGCTGCATACACGAAGAATTCACCTGGTTAGACCAACCCTACATGATAACCAAGGAAGCTATAAGGGAATTAAAAGCTTCGTGTTCCATTGGAGAAGTCCCTACATTGAAATCTATGAAAAATGATGTGACTATTAAGTTAACTAGAGCAAAGTTTGACAAAAGGGCACTCACAATTGATGATATTATGGATTTGGGAGTTAAGTATGCCTTTATGTGAATTTGCACATAAAATTAACTTTACCAACAAAGAGGGTTTTGCATCTACAATTGTCATACATACCATGTATCAAATGGTCAAGGAGGGTAAGGACTTTGATCTATGTCAGCTTCTAAGACTACATCTAATGGAGAATTTATGTAAGACCAAGGAATCAAAGTATCCATTTTGGTATGGTCCAATGATTATTTGTTTAATATTCTATTTCATGAAGGAAATATCAGAAGTTAAGAATGTTGTTTGTAGGATAGATGTGTTTGTGGGATCACAAATCAAATATCATGTGCATAGCTATCTAGATGGGAAAGTTAGCGATGTAGCCTATTGGGGATTTTTCAAAACATTTTAGAATGAGATGAGTAAGGATGTAAAATATGGTGACAACATGTACTCTTTTTCCTTGATTTCAAAGGAGAGATATACTATACTAGAGAGATATTGGTGAAAGGCGGAGAGAGTACATATATAGAAAGAGAGAATGCATAGTTGATTGTTTTGCTGGAAGGAGAATATAGTTGGAAAAGATATTATAAATGTTAATGTGTGTGTTGCCATTCATGACAAAGGGGTAGATTGTTGGCAGTTGTTTTTTTGTTGTCATTGATTTCAAACCACAACTTGTATGTTGTCATTGATGATATGCCTAGAATGATGATTATTGAAGTAATGGAAAGATTGTGACAGGTTTTGAGTATAGATGGATGTTGGTTGCAAATTATTTGTGTTGTAGATATCCTCCTTGGTGTCTAATGCTACACTCAACATGATGACATTTATGATATAATGATGATATCATATTAAGATGAGGATTAGATGCATTGAGATGAGAAATATAGAGATGAGGATTAGATGCATTGAGCTAAGGAATATTAAGATGAGGAATAAAAGCATGGAAATAAAGTGGATATGGTTGTGATGATTTTGTGTATGCTACAGGATGTTGGTTTGTTTCTCTTGAGTAAGAAAATAATGTTTCCAAGACATCCTAGTCTCTATAAGATTGATGGTATATGTAATGTAGGAGTGTATGTTGAAAACAGTTTAGAAAAATGCTTTGCATTCCTTTGCATTTCATGATTCAATCTTAAGAGCTTGAACATAATGTGTATATACTCTATGGACATTGCACTCATATATTTTCAACTCCCTGGTGTTGCAACTGATGTGGTTGGTAATTATAGTTTGTTGGCAATCTGGCTTCCTGTCAAGATTGATCCAAAAGATGCTCCACATTTCTCTGCATTGATGTTTCTAGTGTTGCATCTTGGAGGATATGTTTTTAAATTTTTTTTGTGTCTTAGTTTAAGTTTCATGTGGTTATGTGGTTTGCAAGAGTTGATAATGATGTTTCTAGTTCACAACTATGTTTTCTGCCCTTCCTGAATGAAGTGTTCAATAGCTATTTGTGCTGTGACAAACATGTTTTTGATGTGATAGTGGGAAACAATTATTTGGGAAAGTTGTTGTATATTCAAGGAATGTCCTTATGTTCTATGTACAATGCTAGATGATATGTTTGATGTTGCATTGTGTTTGGTGTTAGTGTTTCATGGTAATTGTTGTGGTTTAGGCTGACAGAGTTTGTTCTATTTCTTGTGATGTATCCTTATGGTTGTATTTGCTTGAATTGGAGGTTGTGTTATGTTATAGTTGGTTCCCACCTTGTTGTGTTGGGATTTGCATTCAGTTTATTCATCTGTAAGATTTTTTTGGGGCTAACTAGTTATGTGCTACATGGTTTATCTACTTGATACAGTGTTGCCAACTTTGGAGGATGTATGCTAACACGTGCGATGTTTGGAGCTGCTTAAAAAGATTTGATATGTTTCTTTAGGTCCTCCCTATCTCCTAGATTGACCACTTTCACCATAATTACGTTTAGTTGAAGACTTGATAGGACTTATGCTTTTCACCTATTTTGGTCAACCTAGTTGATGTTTATGATGAAGAGGATGATATATATAGAAGAAAAAACTAATGTAAATGCGTGTCATGTTTGTGTGGATCACAGTATGTGTATACACTTACATGAACATATCAATTGAAATGTATATGATGCAAATTTGAGGCAGTGTGTTGATTTTTTGGAGTTTGGGCATTGAAAATAGAGATTCAAGGGCAACTTCATACTTGGAGATTGTTGGACTCATTGCTCCTAAAGGTTCATTTCATCTTGATTCATATACTCATTTACCTTTCTCGGAGATAGTGAGTCTCCCTACCAAGTTCTGTGTATCTTTCCTTGAGGCAATGAGTCTCATCCTATAAGTCTCTTGTATCTTGCATTGGGGTAGTACACCTCAGTCTGCAAGTTCTCTTGAGAAAAGTGAGCTTCCTTTGCAATGAGCCTAAAACAATTATTGTAATCTTATTCATATATTGTGAATTGACTCTCATCGTAATTTTTTCCTATTTGGGTTTTCCACATAAATCTAATGTTCTCTTGTGCATGGTGTTCATTGTTTTATTTTTCATTGTTACTAATAAGATTAAGGATAAGTTGATATTGATTTTTGGCATCAAGTTTAAGTGTTAGATCAAGACACATTCACCCCCCTCTTAGTCTTGGGGTGTGTTTAACATATGTCACCATTGAATTTTTTTGGCTTCAAGTTTAAGTGTTCGATCAAGATATACTCACCCTCCTCTCAGTCTTGGGGTTTGTATAATATATGTCACCATTGAATTATACTTTTGCATTGGGAAAGGTACACCAACATGCTTACTAGGTATTCACAATTGAATTTTGACATCAAATATATTACATAGAAGTGATCATGGTTAAATCATATTGCTCATCTTAAATCTTGACTAATGGATTATTTATTATGATTTATCTTATGAATACTTTTATAGTATTTGACACTAGATAAATCTCAATCTTCATATGTTATATGCTTCTTTTGTAACCTTTCCCATGAAGCATAGGTTACCTCCCATTTTGATACTTGCAATGGTGCAAAAATGATGAGTGATGGATCAAGAGGAAAACTACCCTTTCCCTCAAAGAGAGATGAGAGTTTCACTATTGATTATCCTTCAAGCACTTTTCACCATTACATTAGGAAGAAGGGGATGAGATAATTCACTATATTCAATCTCCACACAAAGATGATAGATTGAATTCTAAATGAAATGAGAATGTTAGGATGATCCCCCTTTTCCGTGTTTGAAATGGAAAGGAATTTGATTGAGTTATGTAGTGTAGAAATGACAAAGAATCGATTATAACTTGAGATTGGAATATGGGATGAAGCTGTGCACCTAGATCTGGTAGTGAAATGTCAAGATGAAGTTACCCTGTGAATTTGACAAAAAAATTTCTGGATCGTGGCAGGAATGTACACGGTCCTCCAAAAAATCTGTGAAATGAAAAGGGTTTTTCTACCTATGCAAATGGAGCCCGAATCTGAAAGTATAGTTCGCACCTGCAACCTACACACATAAAAGAGAGGGAAATGTGTTGGGATTGGGGGTTTGCCTTTAGGTTGAACCCCTATTTTGAAATTAACCAAGTAATGAAAGAAAGTACTTGCAAGTAGATGTAAATGAAAGACTGAATTGTAAATGACCTCAAGGGAGGTTGTAGTAGCAATGTTGATAGAAATGCTTGTGTGAAATTGTATGTTGGAATCAATATCCTCTTCAATGGTTGAATTCTTGACTTGAATGCAACACTTAGTCTTGAAGGGAGACTTGAGAATGCTCAATGCTTGAAAAGAATGCTTGAATGCTTGATCACTTGTGCAACTTGAATCTCTCCAACTTCGACCTCTCCAACTTATCAAATTTCCCCCCTTTGAAAATGAGAGGATGAATGCCCCTTAAATACATGTTAGTGGATCTGAATTTTGTCATGGGCCGACATTGGGGGAGTTTTCCTACTCACTGCATAACCCACAATGCATGCTCTAGGAAGATCCTGCCCAATAATAGGGTAGAGACAGGGGTGTCGTGCCCCTGTCCTATCCCTTTCTCTAGGGCAGACTGCAGTCAGGCTGGTGCAGAGGCGAAGGGAGAAGCTGATTCCGATGGTTGAGAAATATTTGGTCTCCGATTAGGCTAGAGGATTCGAGTTCGCATGCACGAGGACCCTAATGTAGTCAAAAATTGCTAGGGTCGCAATTTTATGACACTACATTTATCCCCCACTTTAGCAGGAGTATAAGCATATGCCAGTACTATCGGTAAAGTACAAGGAAACAAGATTGGAAGACTTTTACCATGTCAAGGAGGCAAGATGCGGCAAGCCCCCAGTGGACCTAGGATATTACAATTTTGATTGACAAAGTAAAAGGGAAGATCGAGAAGGGGAGAATCATGACTCCAAGTAGCAAAGTTCCCTTCACTATGAGCCATGAAAGAAAGGATACAAAGATTACAAAGCAGAACAAAGTTTCACTAAGTAATCCTAAGTATCACAAGAAGAAAAGTATGAGTAGAGTGTATGCCCCCACGTTAAAGTGATTACACACATCTTATCGAGAGTGATTTCTTTAAGGTAGGATACACCCAAGAGAAGGAGGGAACATGTTATCACAAGGATTTAGCCCCCAATCGAGGTATAAATCCAAGGATAATGAACACAAAATAGGAGGTAGTGTCACTTTCCTAGGGTCAGTAAGTTGTATGATAACTCATGTATATCATGTATGTATATGCATATAATAATATTTATTCCCCAAAGAAGGACACTACCTTAGAAGAAAGGGAAGAGAGGACGTCTTTTGAGTCAACATGAAAAGAGACCAAGAAAAGAGACCAAGAAAAGATCTCAATGCTTTGCATCGTCCTCAAGTAGACATTAAGGGAACAATAGAAGAATAGGGATACACATAGAAGAATGGTCACAAAAGAGAAAGAAGGGAGAGAGTGAAAGATCTGTAGTGCTAATATTGCTAATCTATCATGACATCCGCCTCTCAATCTTGTTGATCACTATTTTGGGAAGGCGAGCAACACGCCAGAGGAGCGATATCGAGCACAATAAGATGGAGCTATCACAAGATCCAAACAAGGACCATGCGCATGTTGTAAGTCACTTTGTTTGATTCTAGGAGCTAGGATTAGGGTTTGTAAAAACTCATCCGATAAATGTTTGTCCACATCAACATACTCATACTCACTATCAGAAGCATCAGGAGTTGTATTACCATTATGAATAACATTTTCACCCATTTCTTCATCAAAGTTTAAAACAAGAGGAGCAAGAACACAAATAGGAGTAAAACCATCACATGTTTTATGCAACTTATGATTTGGATATGTTGGTTGAACATATTGCTTAGGAGAAAAAGGAATCATGTCAACTATTGGAGTCTGATGAGGAGATTGAGTATTGTGAGGTATAGCTTTGCAAGCTTGAACACGATGTCTTCATCGACGTTCTCTCGCACAACAACTCCATTGAGTCTTAGTGGAAGGCTGAAAAGAAGGAGGAACACTTGAAAAAGTAGGATCATTTCTCTCCTTAGTAGTGGAAGGTTTAGGTTGAGGTATTTTTGGTTGAACAATAGGAGAAGTAGGCCTCTTCTCTTGATAAGAGGAAGGAGGTGGAACTACGTCGTAGAAATGAGAAATATTAGGTATAGGGAGGAGACCAAGTCCATCATGAGGAGGAGGTATAGGTCTAACTTTAGGAGGAGTGTTGTTGTTCTCATTAAGAGAAGGTAAAGTTGCATCCATAGGAGTAGGTGGACAATTTTCCTTAGGAAGGAGATTAGTTCTATCCGAGAGGGAAAGAACCTCATCTTGAAGAATAATAGGAATGTCAACTATTGGCGATATAGGTTGACTTAAGGATAAGATCATATTGTTTTTCCATTTTTGATAAGATTGAAAAAGAGCATCGCTCCTTGATGGAAGAGATTGAAATTATTGAGGCCAAAAGAGATCAATAGGAACATCGAGGCTTCTTTTGGATGGACGAAATAAGCTATGGTTCATGGTTATGATTTCTTCATTGTGAGGAAATTTCAGACACTTGTTGATTGGAGAAGCAATAGCCTTCATGGAAGATAGCCAAGGATAGCCCAACTTCACACAGAATCGCTCAGAAGAAGGTATGATAACAAAGTCAACATCCATGGATTTAGCATGAACTTCAACAGGAAGGGTGATAGAGCCAATGGAAGGACAAGAGAAGCCATCAAATAACTTCACAACTACATTAGAAGCACCATATATTGTCTTATGCAATCATAAAGTGAAAAGATACTCTTCAGTTATGACATTAACCATGCAAGAGGGACCAATCAGGGCACCATGGCAAGGGATATCCTTAACCTTCGCAACTATGTATAAAGGGTCATTGGGTGCTCTTATAGTCTCGCTAGGGTCAAATGGAATACAAGGATCCTTAGGTGTTGTAATACCCTAAAAATGGTCACCTAAACCATGAGCCCCTAATCTCGACAACATCACCAAGGTCCTAACCAAAGGCAATTAATCAACCTTGAGCACCTAATTAATTAATTTTTCAGTCATTAATGCTACATGACAAGTTAATCACTCTATATTAATTAAATAATTCTAGGTAAACCATTTTGATCAATTATCCTATTTATTTAATTAAATATCCTTGCATATTTAATTAATAAATAAATTTGCCATTTAATCATTAAAAAAAGGAATTAATTTACAAAAAGAGGAATTAATATGCAAAAGAAAGAGATAAATTAAAAACAAAAGAAAATAATTAAATTGAAAGAAGAAATCAAACTTAAGATATTTGTTTTTCTAAAATTGAGATAACTTGAGAAATCAAAAAAGCAATTACATTGAATCAATCATTTTCTCTAAAAATAAAACTCAAAGCTTTTCTTGAGGAAAGAGGTTCAGTTATATTGAAAAGGGTTTTTCTAAATAAAAATCTTGAGCAAATTAAAGAAAAGTGCATGGAATTGCTTATTTTTATCTCAAGTGCATGGAATCAACTAAATTTATCTCCAATGTAGACTTAGACTTATAATTTGAATGCATTCAATCAAGCTATAATTGGAATCTATCTCAAGATTAACTTAATCTGATCTCTCAATTATTTCAATTAACTAGGATTGAGCTTTTTCTTGAGGAATCTCAACTGCTCATTGCTAATCGATCTTGACAGTTGGTCTTTCTTTTGAGTCTCTATAAATTCAGCCTTCATCTCTCATTCAAAATACCCTGGAGATTTATTGTTATTGTGCAAGTTTTGCTCTGGAGTCATTGAAGATATTGTGCTTTAAGATTATTGCATCTTAGTTTACTTTTTGCATACTTAGTTTAATCATGATTGCTTGAATTCATTTAGCTTTAAAATATTCATTCATTTAGCTTAATATTCATTTATCTAGCTTAATCTTGCATCCATTTAGCTTATTCTTGTGGTCATATAGATTAAATCCTTCATCTTGGTGTAGTCTAGTCACTGGTAATGCTTAGACAAATCTGAGAGCATGTCTATACTCACATCTTTTAGAAGGCAATAGGTCGATTTGTTATGGTTTTTATATTCATGATTATATCTATCTAACCATGCATGCAATGATTTAATTGAAGTATTGTGTCTTACAGCTTGCAGATACTTATCCACTTTTCACAGACACATTTTTGGCACCCACCATGGCACTGAAGACTACATCTTTTGGCCTCACAGATTAGCTTACTTTTATTTTTCAGATTTATTTTTTGGATTTTTTCCGTACAATTTCTGCAAAAACTCGTATGAGTTTTGACAGAGGCTCGAATGACAATCTGCAGGTCTCGTAGGGTCCGTTGCGAATTATCGTATGGCTGGGCGAGAATACTCGTATGGTATTATGGATTTTGGTATTAAAACAAACTACATTTTTAGGATTTTACTTGTTGAATTTTTATGGTAGTAATGCTGACCCTAGCTTGTTGTTTGTTTGCCTGAGAGATTTTGACAACCTGACGAGTTTTTTCAGAACGCTTGTCGAATAACACGCTTGTCGCACAAAAACAATATGACTACTCATTCGTTGTTTTTATAGGTTGGCTGAGGAGATTCAACTAAACTTTGTGTATTCTTTAAATTCATTTTTTTTAGGCACTTAAATTGCTATCTGGTTAATGAACAAAATTTTCTTTTGTGTTTTAAGAAAAATCTAAGAGGTAGGAGAGTATTCTCTTGTCTGCATAGACAATTAGAAATCTAGACCCTCGAAGAATTTTCTAAATTTGAGATTTGTGTACCTTTAGTGGGCTTGTCACGGTGGAAAAAAGTAATCACCCTATGAGAAAAACCCAAGTGAGTACAGCTGGACCTGAGCATTCCAACTCACTATAATAAATAGGCCTCTGGTGATTAAAGTCTTAGAGGATGGGATTATTTGAGTTTTCTCTTTGAGATCTCCCATATCGAACATTGGTAGAGCCACGCGGTCTCAATCACGTTTACATGACTACAGCTTGTTTTGGTAACTTGTCGGGCTATAGGCCTCAATCATGCTTATGTGACTTCAAGGGGTAATTTTGAACAAAATTCCTTACTAAGAACCATAAGATAGAAGCTACCCGATTCACCTCCGAAATGGGGATATTCTTTGTGAAAGAGAGATAGTAACTCTCCCAAGATACTTATTATTTCATGCCCACATTAGCATTTAGATTCGGCTAATATGACATTGAGAATCCATTGTGTGAGACTCAACGACTGTATTCTGATTAGGTATTGGGTGTGTACCCGAGTCTACAAGCAAAGGTTTTCTTCTCTAAGCCAACTTCCGTAGGGTTAGCGTGTTGTGCTTGAAAGTCATTATACATTTTGCATGTTTTCTATGTTTTCATCCTTGAAACTAAAACAAATATTGAAACTGGAGAAAAGAAATCAACAACGTCAAAAGCTTGGTGATCAAAAAATTTGTCCTAGTCAAAATCTGGTCTCTGTCAGTCATCAAAACTTTGTCTATGTCAAAAACTAGTCTCTATTAGTCATCAAAACTCTGTCTATGTCAGAATCTCATCTCTGTCCATTCCTTTGTCGTACGAGTCTACTGAATTATCATCTGGCCATATATATGTTGTCGTACGAGTCTTAATTGGTCATGTTAGTTTATCGTCTAGTCATTTTAGAATTGTCGTTTGGGTCTACAAAATTATCGTTCTGTTCCTAGAGAATTCACATCTGGTCTTAAGGAAACTTTCATACAAATAATCATAATCTTGATCAGATTGTCATCTAGAGAGCACTAAACTATCATGGGAGTTTAGGCAGCAAATCGTATGAGAAACTACCTGTGTCGTCTGGGAACTATTAAATTGTCGTCTGGGTCTAAAAACTCTGTTGTAGGAATTCCTGATTTTTTCAGTCAAGAAACTTGTCTATCTACACACTTTTCCAGAATAGTCATACTTTCCTAATCAGTCTATAGTGAGCATAAATCTGGTCATCATAATTCTGCGCATAAACAATCTTGATAATGTACCCCTGTTGTTGTGTTGCACAATTTTGTTGATCATGTTTTAGCTAGTTCAATCAACTACTTATCAAACTTAAGTTACTTAGATCATGTCTTATACAAGAGAGATAGTTCCTAAAACTAGACTGAGTCTTAGTCACTTCTCTCAAATCAAACTAAGTTACTTAGATCACGTCTTATATAGGATAGATCCTTCCTGAAAACAGACCAAGTCTTAGTCACTTCTCTAAAATCACTACGTCAAATAAACAACTAGCTTCAATTTGATCTTGACTTGTACATCACATCTAGTTCTCGGTCACATCAGTCATAAATGCCTGCTCAAACCAAAAGTTCTCGTAAGAAAGCTGCCATAGGTAAAGGATCATCCTTTTCATTACAAGGTAATCCATTCTTCGTAGAGGACCCCGTCTCTAATAAACTTCATTGTCAAATATACCAATTTTTTATCAATCCTTATCTCCCACCATGTCTGGAGAAAGGAAAGAAAGAGAAGCTGCTAAACATGATACTTATGACAATATCAACACCCATGCTAATGATAGTGATTCCTCATCTAGTGAGTCTGAAGCATCTGAACCTACATAAGTTGCTATAAATAACTGCCAAAAGGATAAATATTTCCAAAAATGATGAAGATTATCATGGCTAGATAAAAAGAAGATTAATTTCTAGAGCTAGCAAAACAAGACGCTAAACTTCCTACTGATTATAACGTTGAAACCCTTATCACTAAAGAGGAAGAGACACCCTTAGCATTGGTAAACAAACAATTGTAAGCGTTACAAACTGAAATCACAGAAATGAAAAACAAGGATAAATCATCAAAACAATATTCTTTGGACACGATATGCTCATTCCCATTTGACAAAAACCTTTACATTCCTCCATTTCCTTCAAGAGTGGAGATTCCTAAATTTGACAAATATGATGATAATGCAGATCCTCAAGAATATGTCAGATAATTTTGTGCTTTATGTATGGAGTTAATGCACAAACAAACATATCTCATGCACCTTTTCCCAAGGAGTTTAGGAGGATAATCTATGGAATGGTTTTCAAGCCTACCTATGGTAATTAAAAATTTTGAGGAATTAATCAAATTATTTCTCCAACAATACTCTTATAACATTCATCATCCAGTCACTATGATCGAGCTTTGCAATACCAAATAGAAAATAGGAGAACCTTTTCTCACTTTTCTTCTACGTTGGAGAAAGATGTTCTCTAGATATTCCTGACCTATTCTAGATTATAAGAAGATGGATATCTTTGTCAACAACCTGATCCCTAAATTGAAATACAATATCCAAATGCAAGTGTACCCTTCATTCAACAAAATGGTAGATAATGCCCTCAGAATGGAAGATGTGCTTATAAAGAAAGGAGATATATCACTTTGGAAATAAACATAACAAGGTTCTAGTTCCAAAGAGAAGAATAAATACTGGAAATATGGCAAAGATAACAACATAAACATTGTTAATGATGGAGTGGTGGACATTGTTAAACCAAAATCAAAACCCACAATATTTAATCTAGATAGTGGCACACAAGCCCTCAAAGCAGCTAAAACTACAGCGGAAAACCCTCCGAAGAAATCAAAAGAGTGGTTTAAGGAGAAACCTTGGCTTTCAAAGCCTAAACGCTATTTCATTCCTTTGGAGGAATCGTATGAATTAGCTCTTAAGACATTATTGACAAATGATCTGATAACATTGCCAGACAACTCTAGACCATATGATCCATAAGTTAAACCCAATTGGTGGAGGGAAAACAAGTACCATGAATATCATCGAAACAAGGGTCATACAACAAACAACTGCATGAAACTCAAACATGAGATTCAAGACCTCATCAATGCTGGAAAAATTGTTGTTGGAAATCACATGACTAATGTTGGTCACAAAGCTTTTAAAGATCCCTTACCTGCTTATGAACAAGGTGATTCCTCAAAATCGAAGGGAGGTGCCAAAGTCAATTACACCTATGCTAACAATGAAAATGTGATCAACATGATTGAATCTTCCCAATCTAAGTATTGCAACGTGATCATAATCAAAGATAAACAACATAAAACACAAACTGCAAATGCTATAACCTGCGCTCAAAAGAAGGTTACTCTAAAAGGAGCTAGTTCCTCAACTCATGATCAAACAACATCGAACCTATCGACATCTTCAAACAGACAACCAGATACGATCACAGCTAAATCTAAACAACTAGCTTCATCATCCTCTCATAGTTACAACATTGTCGAACAATTAAAATGAACCACCACTCAAATCTCCATTTTTGAACTACTTAAGATCTCTTCTTCTCATAGAGAGATCTTGGACAAACCTTTTCTCACTACTAATGTCCCCAAAGATTTAGATGTAGAATGGTTTCAATCAATGGTGGGTCACTTGACTTTTCCTCATTACCTCACCTTCTCTGAAGAAGATGACAATTCACTGAATCACCCACATAACCAGCCATTACACATCGAAGCTATGATCCATAAACACCAAGTCAAACATGTTTTGATAGATGGAGGCGCTGGGTTGAATATCTGTACATACAGTTTACTGACATAGTTGGGATTTTTTGAACATGTCATTTATCTAACAAAGAAAATAACAATCAAAGCTTATGATGAAGAAGAAATAACCTCTAAAGGTCTGGTACTATTACTGATCAGGGTAGGACCTATGGAGAGAGATCTTAATTTCTAGGTGCTTGACCTTCCTCTTTCATACAACATCTTGTTGGGTAGGCCATGGATTCACGAAATGCAAGCAATACCATCTACCTATCATCAGTGCTTGAAATTTCCTTATAATGGAGTTGAAGTCAGTATTCCTACTGATAAAAGTTACACCTATAGTGCATTAAAATAGTGTACTAGTACCTTTGTTCCTCATAACAGAGCAACCTCTGTAGTTGAAAGTTTAGAAACTTTGATGAAAGATTTAAAAAAGAAATTGAAAATCATAGATATTGACATGGACGGATATAAGATAGAACCCGTACTTTCACTAATGTCTCTTCCTCCATCGCCAAGACAGTCTAGAAAACCATTAGAGGCTATGAAGCCACAAACTTCAACTCCAAATGTCATTTATGATGGTATTTTTGTATAGTCGTCTACTTCCCTTGCAGATGAAATAGAAGAAGAGGTTGTTCTCAAATGACTTTTCAAAAAAGATAGTGAAAACAAAGAAGTGCAACACTGTGAGATTTCCCCTGAATAATATGGCCTAGGCTATAAGATGATTCAACACATGGGATATTCAGGTACTCGTTCTCTGGGAAAGCGTCAAGAAGGTATTATTGAACCTATTCAACTACAAACTAAGGCTGGGGTCCCATGGAGGGGGGCTTCCTAAAAAATAGAGCGGGTGTTGCTAAGATTGTTTAGGAAAAATTTTAGGCTGGTGGTCCCATGAATTTTGTAGTGTAGTCCAGCTTAAAAATTTAAGATCCTAAATTTAAGGATGTTGGTGGTCTCATGAAATTCTTTTATAGGATGTGCATAATAAAAACAAATAGAAATAATTCATTTCCCTCCAAAACTATTTTTTTAATAGAAATTACATTTAGATTTTTTACAAGTGGCAAATAACACCCTAAGCTAGTGGGGTAATTTCTAGCCCCACCCCTTTTGCACCCACTCAAATTTGCATGCCTAAAAATTAGGGGCTCCTATTTTTTTGGAAAAAATTCCAAATAATCCTGTAGCACAAAAAAAAATTCTTCATGGGACTGCCTCTTCCACAAAAATAGAACCCAAGCCCCTCCTATGGGACCCCAGCCTAAGTCTACAAATGATAAAGCCAGACTTGGATACCATTTAGAGGAGCCATCAAATAAAAAACACACTTCTCATCATCAGTCTAAGTGGAGGAGAAAGATACTACTTTCAACATCACAAGAAGTAAATACTCAGCAAATTCAGGAAGAATATGAAAAAGAACAAGAAGAACTGGCAATCAAGAGAGAAGAAGAAGCTTGTAATCAAGTTACAATTGTATCAGCAGTGACACTACAAGGAGTAGAAATCCCAGAAGATATGAGAGAAGAAATCAAAGGAATTAAAGAGTTGTTTGCACCACTGAACATTTTGGTCACATACACGGGTATAATGCAACTAGATTATTTAGAAACTGACTTGAATGAGTATGAATGGGGTCCAAAGCCTCTGTTAGATGCATCTATTGAAGAAAAACCTGAAGAACCTATTGATATCATAGATGAAGCACAAGAGATAGTGTGCTTAAAAATACAAAAGGAAATAGAGGGAATCAGACTAAAAAGACAAGAAGACTACGGACAACAACTGAAAGAAGAAAGAAAATAAGAAAATTCTTCACCTACTATATCTCCCTCTAATGAGATAGATAAAATTAAGTATGGGACTACAAATGAAGAATTGGAGATTATAGAAGCAGGGTCGGTCATTGGTCCAGAGGAAGCTGAATGGAAAAGATGATGACAACTAACAAAGTCATCAAGGTTATGTCAATAGATATGTCAAATACAAGTCATTATTGAACCAAATCATGAAGGAACTTGCAACATCACAGATGTAGATATTGATACTATACATGCTTTCACTAAGCCACTTGAAGAAGAGTCAAAGGCTTCATCTTTTGACTCTGATCACTCTGACATAAGCTCTATTTATGACATTACCCACTTGGCACCAAACTATGACTACTTCATCATGAATGTCGAAACTCTGTCTGCTGAATGTGTTATTGTCGAACCATGATATGTAGTCCAGTCCGATGTAGAGGATGGTGCTAGTGGTAGGTCTATTGGGTTAGGTTCCCTAAATACTAGTGCAATCTTCGATAATTGTGTTCTAACTCTTCCTGGTCTTGAGACGCTTATGCAAGGTAGTCTTCTAGAAATCGACTTGTTAGTTCGAGGTTGTGATGATAATACCGTGAATTCCTTTGAACTTGTTAAATCTTTATCCCTGGTACATCCTGAGCTTATTGACTTTACTCTCCAAGATTAACCTTTGAATATACCTACCTTTGCCAATGACTATACATTAGCTTGTTATCTTAATGCAGTTGAACAAATGGACTCTTTGACTAGTGACTAAAGTGAGAATATCATAGCAGCAAATGTCAAGTATCTTAGTCGCAAAAATCAAAAAAAGAAAAATAAGAGTTCTAATGGTAGAAACCACATTGTGGCGGTGTCAGAATAAAAAATTGTAAAAATAAAGGATGTACCTAATGGTGAAAACCTTTCTGAGGCACCTGAAGGTGAGATACTTGACATTTTGCCTGATCACTTTCAAGAGAAATCAACAGTGCTAATTGAACCTACATAGCTAGTAAACATTGGAACAGAAGAAGCTCAGCACACCATACATTTAGCTTAATCCTTGTCAACCGAAGAACTAAAAGAATTTGTTGATTTCTTCATGAAAAAGAAGATCAATTTTGCATGGACATATGCTAGGTTTAGATCCTAACCTCATAATGCATCATCTCTCTATCACTCCCAGAGTTAAACCTGTTAAGAAAAAAATCCAAAAAATGCATCCTCATGTTGCATTACTTGTTAAGGTTGAGCTAGAAAAATTACTAAAAGTCAGATTCATTAGAGCAATTGATTATGTCGAATGGATATCAAATATTGTACCTATTTCCAAACCTGACAAATCAATACGTGTTTGCACAGATTTTAGAGATTTAAACAAAGCTTGTCCAAAAGATGATTTTCCACTACCCAACATAGACATGATCGTGGACATGAATGTTGTCTATGAAATGTACTCTTTAATGGATGGTTTTTCTAGATACAATTAGATCAAAATTGCACTGGAGGATCAAGAGAAAACAACATTCACCTGTGCAAGGGGAACCTTTTGCTGGAATGTGATGCCCTTCGGTTTAAAGAATGCAAGCACTACTTATCAAAGAGCTGTAACAATAATTTTTCATGATATGATGCACAAAAACATGGAGGATTATGTTGATGATACTCTAGTTAAATCTATGAAAATATCAACACATTTATCAGAACTAGGTCAAATATTAGACAGAATGGAAAAATTCAAACTCAGATTAAATCCTAAGAAATGTGCATTTGGGGTTACATCTTGTAAGCTCCTAGGATATATTGTTTCAGTGAAAGGAATTAAACTAGATCTAGGAAAAGTTAAGGCTATCATGGAAATGCCACCTCCAAAGAATCTCAGTCGAATGAGAAATTTACAAGGGTGGCTCCAATCAATAGGATGCTTTATTTTTCAACTAGTAGATAAGGCTCAACCATTCACAAAGGCATTATGGAAAGGAGTTACATACAACTGGGATAAAGATTGTGAACAACATCTAAAGAAAATCAGGGAATATCTTTCTAATCCACCTATATTGATGCCACCAATATAAGGCAAGCCCTTGATTCTCTACATATCAGCTACTGATACATCACTGGGGGCACTTTTGGCACAAAAGGATGAGAACAAAAGAGAAAGAGCTATATATTATATCAATGGGACATTGGTGTCCTATGAGATGAACTATACTATCATAGAAAAAACTTGTTTGGCATTAGTCTTTACATCATAGAAATTAAGACACTACATGCTAGCACATTCTATCAAACTGGTTGCTAAGATTGATCCGCTCAAATACCTTCTCAGCAAAGCAACGCTTACAGGGAGATTGGCTAAATGGGTCATGGTTCTTACAAAATTTGATATTGAATATATAGAATGCAAATATATCAAAGGACAGGTCATTGCAGATCAACTTGTTGATGCTCCACTTGAAGACAATCAACCTTTGCACATAGAATTTCTAGATGAATCCATCATGCACCTTACTCAACGATCCTGGAAAATGTTCTTTGATGGGTCTTTCACTCAACAAGGTTCTGGTGTTGGAATACTTTTTATCACTCCTTGAAGAAATTCAATCCCAAAGGCTTACAAGATTCTCTTTCCTTGCACAAACAATATTGCACAATATGAAGCCTTGGTAAATGGAACCAAGCTAGCTATTTAATGGAAGGTTGTTGAGGTATACATCTATGGATAGTCTCAGCTAATTATTAGCCAAATCACTGATATATATCAGACCCAGGATGAGAAACTGACGCCCTATAAAAGAATGGTTGATGACGTCAAGAAATACCTTACCTTTGTATCATTTCAACATATTCTGAGATTAGCAAATAGAGCAGCAGATTAGATGGCTACCTTGGCATCTATACCACAACTACAAGAATCTGAGTTCCGCTATGAATTCTTGGTGGAAGAGTTACATTATCCTTCTTATGATTCCCTCAAGTCCCAGATGGTCTGTTCTATTATTGGACATGATTCATCTCGCTCTAGCCACATTTACTCTTACTTGTGTGACCAAATTATTCCTGCTAATATTACCCGTAATGAGAAAAGAAACCTTATCTGAATTGCTTTACGGTATGTCATCATTGCTAATGATCTATATAGGTGAGGTTTGGATAGTACTTTGCTTAGGTGTCTAGAAACTGAAGAGTCCCAATGTACATTATCTGAAGTGCATGAAGGTATTTTTGGATCTCATTCAAACGGTCTAACTTTAGCTCAAAAACTGTTAAGGGATGGCTACTGCTAGCCAGATATGGAGAAAGATGCTATAAAATTTGCTAAAACTTGTGAGAAGTGTTAGCTACACGGGAACCCCATACATGCTCTAGCAAGCAATCTAATACCTTTCATCACACATTGGCCTTTTCAACAATGGGCATTTGACCTCATTGGCCAAATCTATCCTACATCATCTAATGGACACGAGTTAATCATAACTACCACTGAGTACTTCACTAAGTGGGTTGAAGCGGTTCTTCTAATCAAAGCAACTAGTAAACAAGTAGCTCTATTCATCCTTAACTATATCATTTGTAGGTATGGGATACCTTCTTCCATTGTGACTGACAATGGAGGGCAGTTCAAAAATAAAGATCTAGATAAGATCTGTGAAAAGTTCAAAATCAAACAACACTGGTCATCCATATACTACCTCAAGTTAATGGACAAGCCAAAGCATCTAACAAAAATTTGCTGACTATCTTGCACAAAACGACAAACAAATCTAAACAATATTGGCATCAGTAGCTCAATCCTGCACTATGGGCTTATAGAAAAAGTATCAGAACACCTATTGAGGCTACACCTTTTTCCTTGGTGTATGGATCTGAAGTAGTCTTGCCTGTTGAGGTGGAAATACTTCTTTGAGAGTTTCTTTGCAAGGTCTTATTACTGATGAAGACTACAAAATATCTAGATTGCAAGAACTCAATTTGTTGGATGAATGTCAACAAGTGGCCTTTGATCATCTGAGAGCATACCAAAAGAGAATGTCTAGAGGTTATAACAAGAAATTTTGACAAAGAAAATTTCAGGTTGGCGACCTTGATTTGAGAAATATCCTAAAAATCAACAGTTTCGAGACAACAAAGGGAAGTTTGAACCCAAGTGGTTGGGTCCCTACATTGTTACTATAGTCTTTGGCTTTGGTACCTATCAAATCTCAATGTCAGAAGGAGAACAACTCTGTGAACCGATCAACACCATCCACTTGAAGAAATTCTTCACTTAGTATTCTTTGCTCCAGCAACCTGTACAGCTAAAAAGTTTTGAAAAAAAATAAAAATAAAAATTCTCTGCCAAGCAAGTGAAAACCTGGTAAATAGGTGTGTCTTGTACTAAAGTGCTCCATCTATCAATGCAAATTTGGTATTTCCCATTTTCATTCTCGCTTTCCTTCATCTTTGCTTTCGCACATATCTTTTAGTCTCTTTTGTGACATCAAGTTCTTTTGGAGTCCTCATGGCTTGAAACCGATCAATGTCCTAGTCTTAGGGTAATCGACTGATCAATCAAAATGTCCTAAGTAGTATCAACCATGTCATCTTTTTGTCAGTAGTACCAGGTCATCCTATCTGAGTCAGTCACTCATCTCCAAACTACTAAAGAGTTTTTATGACTGAGTAAGAAAGCAAAACAAGACTACTGAAAACAATCACTAAACTGTTTGAGATATGATTGAAATTTTCTGTGTGTTGTCTTTTAAATTGGTTTTTGATTATTATTCCCTCTGAGTAACTCAAGGAAGTCTATCTTGATGAAGAGGAGCAAGGATTGGGGGCATAACACTTTTCTTTGTTTTCTGCTTGTAGGAATGAATCCGATGATCTGGAAACATCTAATCAGTTGGGTGTCTGTGATAAGTGCCTTCACATCAAAGTGAAATCACAACACATACCTTGACTCCGCTTATTTGTATGCTATAGGGAGGTTGAATTCATTTCTTTGTCTATTTTGAGGGAATTTCTTTAATGTGCAATCCGGATGCATGCGTAATTTGTCCAAGGATATGAATGATAAAAGGGTCATTGCAGATAAGATAATTAATATTGCATATAGAAAGGAAGGAACTCTATGTTGCCTATTGTGTTTGTGCAATGCTCAGTGATGAAAATTAAGCATACTAAATCCAATGACTAAGTTTAAGTTGCATTCATTCTAAATTTTATGCATTTTAAGTGACTTCGGCAAGATAACAATAATCTCTTTATCTTTTGAATGAGAGTCTGAAGCAATCGTCATTCCTCAGCTAAGTGGTCTCTTTTTCATCATCATTTCTCCGATTGAGTACTTGTGTATTGAGATGTTAGCCACATACATAAGCATCTTATATAGATCCATACATTTCATTAATTTTTTTGCATTCTTATTATTGCATGAAATATAAACATTTGCATTACTAGTTACTCATTTTCATCATTTATTTGCATATGAAAAAGAAATAAAAAAAAATAATATCCATATTCATCTCCATTGCATACATCCATATTGAAAAGATATGCATACATATAGAATGAAGCATATAAAAAGACATCTCATAATCAATCAACACAAGTACGATGAAATCAAATCAAGAGCTCGTATATATCATCATAATCTTAGTGTCTAAGAGTACAAATGACATCAACTATCAAATACAATGTCTCATCGGAGCAAGAATCATATAGGCTACAAAAATGGGGTATATAACAAAATATAGGAGATATAAAAAATATAGCTCTCTACCTCTCCCTCATCGCCGAGTGGAGGAGGTGGTGCCTATTGATTGATGTCCTATCTGGGTGCCCTAGCTCCCTCAGATCGATCCATATACTGAGAATATGGAACAACTTGCTGTGCTACTAGGACCGCTACACTATAAGTTGCGACGTAATAAGTTGCATGGCTCATCTGATGCAAAACCTCTCGCTGAAGCGCATCTCACTCTGCTCTCACCTTTGCAAGTTGTCGATCATGCTCAGCTCTAATCTCAATGATTTGTTAGTCTCGCTCTACAAGTTGCATCTACGCTACTGTCAACTATGACTGCAAACCTATCAACCTCGACATCAAAGACCGTACTACATCTGGTACTCCCTGCTCTCTCCCAACATCCCTGTCTCCGCCTCCCTGCTCATCTCTCCATTGTCTAACCTTCCTAGGAGCCACTCTCTCCTCCTCACCTCCAACCTTTTCTACCTTAGAATCGCCAGCCTCAACCCCAACAACTCCTAAGGATCCACCCTCCCCTCTCTGTCGTTGTCGACTTCCTGTTGCTGCTCTACTGCTACTAGCACCAAGATCACCTCTTGTCCACCTAGGTACATCCGATGTCTATCCCTGTACCTGCCCTTGTCCCTATACCTAACTTGGTACCTATGTTTGTTCTAGTGCATCCTCCTCAATCTCCTCTATAAGAGGCACATTCTCTCCAAGATCTGTAAATCGAGGGAATGGATGTCTTTGAAACCAATCTCTATATAGGGGCAATGCCCCCGCCTCTGCCACATCCTCTAGATAATCCCTGATACACTTATAAAGCACTGAGAGGGGGGGTGAATTAGTGACAACAAAAACAATACTACTTTAAACACTGACCGATAGATATACTTAACAAGTTTACTCAACACTATGCATGCAATACAAAATGATATTAAAGCATCCACACTAAGTAAAACATCCACCATAATACATGTTTATATGTGGAAAACTCAAATGGGAAAAAACACGGTGAGATGGGACTCACAAGTTAACTATCTGTAGTAATAGGTAACTAACCAGTTAAGGTCTACAAAAGTGCTCTACTAGGAGTGAATCCTGTTAAAGATCACAAAGCTCTGTAAGGAGCTATACCTTGTTAAAGGTAGTACCTTGTTAGGAGTAACCTCGGTAGAGGATTTTAGAATCCAAACTAATGGATCACCTTGTTAAATGATTTGTACAATGAATCTTGTTAGAGCTTACTCGGTTAGGGGATTTGACTGTTGTAGTGATTAGAAAACAACAGGTGGTGTGATCTAGAAGTAGAACAACTAGCTTGAATAGATCCTCTTCTGCCCACTCAAAACTACATCACCAACATACTTTGCAATGCCTTCAATAATTTAACACTTCTATCTTTGCATCAAATCATCTTATATCATGTCTCTTAAAATAGTTCATCATAATGTCATTATATAGACATTTAGATTTCATGTCGGCTTTATAAATTATATCACAATTTCCTAGGTGCAATGTATCTAGACAATCAAACATAACTCATCATAAATTACCACCAAAATTTGTTGGTTAGGGTAACTCATCACACAATCAATGAATACCAGTTGGAACACCGATACCGGTTAGAGTTAACCATTTCAACATGTAAATTGATTGTCCTTCATTGCTTCTTTGATGGTCTCCGTTGGATCTTCAAGTTGGTGTCAAGTCATTTCATGTATATACCGATTGTCTCCATGTACCAGTTTGACACTCTCTAAACCATCAAAAAACTAAACTTCCAATAAGTAACTTTAGAAGTAATACTGGTAGACAATGTCAACATATGTGTGTGTATACATGTTCCATAAATGACAACATATGAAGTCATTCACTACAATTATCATTGAGCCAACAATCCCATCTCTGCGGCTGTAAACCGGCTAACTCTTACATACTAAGTGCATATGACAGTCTCGGTGCCCATCCTCATCTCTCCTCTTCCCCATATCGAGCATAGGCTGTGAACTCCTAGGATATACTCCACGGTCTCCCATACTATCTCATCACCCTAGATACTACAAATCAGTCAATAATAGACACCAATCTACCAATGAGAGGTCGAGTCATAAAAATATCCTTCCTCTGTGCTCTCCAATCATCCCATGACTCTAAACCCCTATACAGTCTCCATACTACAATGATAAAATCATCCAATTGCCTCCTCCAATAATCAGTCTTGCCCAGGTGGGGTTGAGTAACATAAACCGGATTACAACATACAATAGGCTAGTGCGCCTCCCATGAATCATCTACAATAGGTCTGCATACCGTGATATGCTCCCATTCCCATATTTGTAAAACTAACACACCTGTTGCCATACTCTTCCCCTCTCGATACACAATCTCATGCATCTCATGATACACATGAGCGAGTAAGCATGATCCCCATCCTAATCTCACTGGATGAGTCAACAACCTCTCAAGCATCCTGCCCCAACCACATACAAATCCATGTTGTCCCCTATCAGGCATCACAAAACAACCAATCATACCAACCAAAACGCAAGTCAGGGGGTACTGCGTACCATATCTGCTCATCAAATCATCCCACATAATAGGATGATCAAGGATAGTCTCATCATAGATTATCCATCTCAAAGACAAAATACCCAGTTGAGGAGTAGCATTATAATCAACATTATCTCTAGCAAACGAAATCCTCAAAATCCTGTATATATCCTCCGACGTGATGGTCATCTCTCTAGCCAGTAAATGAAAGGTGTTATGCTCAGAATGAAAACACTCAACTAAAATGGTCAACATACCGTGATTCACATAGATATTAGGCATCTGTAACAGGTATCTGAATCCACACAAACCAATATGACCTTTCTCTACATCTGATAAATCACGTACAAGCCTCATTGTCGACGGAAATGTACACCGAAACTGAATATCTAGAAACTGAATCTGCAAAATCGAACATACAGATCATCAATGTGTGATCAAATTTGTGCTAAAAATGTGATAAACATGCTATAGAATCCAAATATACAACATTAAAAATAAAAAAATTGTTGTTTACACCCTAAAAAATACTTGATGTTTTTTATACGAGTTTCCACAGACAAGCAGAAACTCGCATGAGCAACAATTATAAGCCAAACGATTAAACGGTCTCATATGACAAACAATATCCTCTCTCATGACTAAATGGTCTTTTAGGAAGACTCTCATATGATACCAGGGTAGACATCAGACGACAAACCCTATATGTCCAAACAACAAAATACAAAAGGATAGAAACTCATATGAGAAATGGTCTTGAACCGCATGATAAAATGATAAACATGACTTCAAAACAGATTTTAAAATAAAAAAATTCAACAAAAAAACAAAAATTAAGAAATACAAAGGCTAAAGATCGATCACTTACTACTGGGGCGTAGTTCCACGGTCGATTATGACGTCTTTGGTGCTCGAATCGATTCTCTTGAATCAGAATGACCATTTTCTTCGCAAGGAGGTTTCTTTTAAATTTCAAACTTTGAGAGGTAAAAATGAATTGACAATGACACATTGAACCCCTTATATAGCCCAAACCCTAATTTTAAACTTGCTTCAATGGACGTAAAACTTGTACCCTAAGCTAAATCGACTATCCTGAGTCCATTTTCAGGATCGAAATCAAAATTTGACATCATTTTCTAGTTGAAAGTTCACAACATTGACCACTTACCACTTTCATCCTCAAGTCAATTTTTGAATCATTTTACGCTCAATTCAATTCTAAATCTCAATTTAATTCTCAAATCAACTTTGATTTTAATCTTCAAAATCAATCTTCGTACTCAAAGGATTATCATCGCTAAAAATTGCCTAGAATCATTGAACCCTTGTTATCTTTCGATTTCTCTCCGGAGGGGGCACACTCATTACACCTTTTCAGTGATCATCATCATCAAAAGTCGAACAAAAATCTTTTCAAACAAAGAAAATCAATTAAACCTTGTTACTAGGGGCATCTTAACTAAATCACGTCGTATCAAGTTGAGATTCTTCGATGTCAAATAAAGCAATCTCTAGGGGCATATCAATCTTTGTCCTTATATGAATCAATCTTCAAATCGATGTTCATTTTCATCACATCAAATCAAGCTAGACATTTTCTCTTGCTAATCGATTATTGTTCAATCAAGTTCAGAATCGGTTCTTTCGCTTTGCTTAGTCAATTATTGTTTAATCAAGTTCAAAATCGGATCTTTTGCTTTGCTCAATCGATTCTTGTTTAATAAAGTTCAGAATCAGTTCTCTCACTTTTCTTAGTCGATTCTTGTTCAATCAAGTTCAGAATTGGTTTTATCTCTCGCTTAGTTGGTTCTTGTTCAATCAAGTTCAAAATCAGTTTTTCGTCTCTTTGCTCAATCTTGTTCAATCAAGTTCTAGATCGATGCTTGTTTCTTGAACCATCAAGTTCAAGAATGGTATCTCGCTCTTTGTCGATTCTTGTTCAATCAAGTTTAGGATCGGTATCGCTTTAATCAAATTTGTTTAGTTTCATCACTTCATCAAGTTGAACATCTTGCTCTTCATTGGTTTGTGATCCATCAAGTTCAGAACTGATTTCTTTTTGACATCAACTATTCTTTGAACCAACGCGTTGCTCGCTCATTAATTCAAAGAGGGGAAAATGTAATACCCTAAATATGGTCACCTAAACCATGGTCCCCTAATGTCGACAACATCACCAAGGTCCTAACCAAAGGCAATTAATCAACCTTGAGCACCTAATTAATTAATTCTTCAGTCATTAATGTTACATGGCAAGTTAATCACTCTATATTAATTAAATATTTATTTAATTAATTAAATAATTCTAGATAAACCATTTTGATCAATTATCCTATTTATTTAATTAAATATCCTAGCATATTTAATTAATAAATAAATTTGCCATTTAATCATAAAAAAAAGGAATTAATTTACAAAAAGAGATTAATCACAAAAAGAGGAATTAATCCGCAAAAGAAAGAGATAAATTAAAAACAAAAGAAAATAATTAAATTGAAAGAAGAAATCAAACTTAAGATATTTGTTTTTCTAAAATTGAGATAACTTGAGAAATCAGAAAAGCAATTAAATTGAATCAATCATTTTCTCTAAAAATAAAACTCAAAGTTTTTCTTGAGGAAAGAGGTTCAGTTATATTGAAAAAGCTTTTTCTAAAATAAAAATCTTGAGCAAATTAAAGAAAAGTGCATGGAATCGCTTATTTTTATCTCAAGTGCATGGAATCAACTAAATTTATCTCCAATGCAGACTTAGACTTATAATTTGAATGCATTCAATCAAGCTATAATTGGAATCTATCTCAAGATTAACTTAATCCGATCTCTTAATTATTTCGATTAACTAGGATTGTGCTTTTTCTTGAGGAATCTCAATTGCTCATTGCTAATCGATCTTGACCATTGGTCTTTCTTTTGAGTCTCTATAAATTCAGCCTTCATCTCTCATTCAAAATACCCTGGAGATTTATTGTTATTGTGCAATTTTTGCTCTAGAGTCATTGAAGATATTGTGCTTTAATAGTATTGCATCTTAGTTTAATTTTTGCATACTTAGTTTAATCATGATTGCTTGAATTCATTTAGCTTTAAAATATTCATTCATTTAGCTTAATATTCATTTATCTAGCTTAATCTTGCATCCATTTAGCTTATTCTTGTGCTCATATAGATTAAATCCTCTGTCTTGGTGTAGTCTAGTCACTAGTATTGCTTAGAAAAATATGAGAGAAAGTATATACTCACATCTTTTAGAAGTCAATAGGTCGATTTGTTATGGTTTTTATATTCATGATTATATTTGTCTAACCATGAATGCAATGACTTAATTGAAGTGTTGTGTCTTACAACTTGTAGACACTTATCCACTTTTCACACATAAGAGGGATCAATCAGAGCACCATGGCAAGGGATATCCTTAACCTTCGCAACTATGTAAAAAGGGCCATTGGGTGCTCTAATAGTCTCACTAGGGTCAAATGTAATACAAGGATCCTTAGGCGTATCTTGTGTTTCTACCATATTAACCAAGTTTGGAGCCATAGAGGTGAATTCTTCAGAAGTGAGAGAATTAGGCACAATCTCAATAACCTTAGAGGTATGAGATGGCAAGGGATCAGTGAAAATCTTAAGATTTTGATTAGGAGCAACTGATTTATTCCCTTTATCATTCACACCTGCCATAGATATAGTATTATTATCAATCAAGGATACTTAACCATGCAAGAGGGATCAATCAAGGAACCACGACAAGGGATATCCTTAACCTTCACAACTATGTATAAAGGGCCATCGGGTGCTCTAATATTCTTTCTAGGATAAAAAGTAATACAAGGATCCTTAGGTATATCTTGTGTTTCTACCATATTAACCAAGTTTGGAGCCATAGAGGTGAATTCTTCAGAAGTGAGAGAATTAGGCACAATCTCAATAACATTAGAGGTATGAGATGGCAAGGGATTAGTGAAAATCTTAAGATTTTGATTAGGAGGAGCAACTAATTTATTCCCTTTATTATTCACACCTGCCACAGATATAGTATTATTATCAATCAAGTCTTTGAACCTTATTTTTCAATGCAAAACATTTCTCTGTATCATGACTAGGTTGACGATGAAATTGGCAAAAGGAATTGTTATCAAAATAAGGAGATGCAAGTTTGGAAGGATAAATTTGTTTTATAGGAGGAAGTTTGATAACAATTATGTGCAGCAAATGAGACATAATACTATGTAAAGATTCATTCGAAGGAGTAAACTGCCTTTCTCTTTGGAAAAATTTAGAAATAGAAGGCACTCCTGTTGTAGCATTCACATGGTTGTTGTTGATTGGATCATTGAACTTGATGAAGCTTTTTGGTTATTTGAACTTTTCAAATAGTTGTTGAGCATTCTCCCCCTTATCACTTGGAGCCATAGGAGTGGATAGCTCCATTTGACTCACAACCAGTTGATAATTGTGGAGTGTTGCGCACAACTAAGGAAAGGAAGTAAACTCAGACAAAAGAGGTTTTTCCCTGATATCTTTTTGCAAATTAGAAATGAAAATTCTTTGAATATCATTATCAAGCACATGAAAAGAAATTTGAGCACACAAATGCTTATATCTACTAATGAAATCAGTCACTTTTTCTTTAACACCTTGTTTGCAATGCATTAAATCAGTCGAAGTGATTTTAGGACCAATGTTGTTTTGAAATTGTTAGATGAAAGCATTTTCCAATTGTTAAAAGGAAGTGATAGAATAAGAAGGCAAAGAGCAATACCATTGTAAGGCCTTATCTCTTAGGGTTCTTGTAAACAATTTCGCAAGCAATCGTTGATCATAAGCAAAATCAGTACACAAGGTTTGAAATGTTTTGACATGCGTAAGAGGATCGCCTTTTCAATTATAGAGTTCCAATTAAGGGATCTCAACATGTTTAGGTGGCACAACTTTAACAATATCAAGATAAAGTGGGCTTGTAACATCAAAGGTGGGAACACTAAACTTGGATTGACTCAAGGAAGCAATTTGTTGTTGTAAGGAAGACACGGTTTGGGCAAGATTGCTGATTGTCATTTTGGTGGAAGAATTGATGTTAGAAATAGATGATTGAGAAGGTGGTGTGATGTTATTGAAAGAAGGCATGGACTGCGAATAAGGTGGTGGGACATTATGATAAGTAGGCATGGGTGTTGATTGGGTAGGAAAAGGGACACTTAAAGGAGGAATAAAGTTGTTGAAGGAATTGCCCCCTTGTGTCACACTGATTGATTGAGGAATAGTAGGAATACTCATTGAAGACATAGGTAAAGATGGAGGGTTAAATGAAGAAGAGGGATTACCCCATGACCTATGGTTGTAGGAATGACATTTTGAGTTGAAGTAGCCATGTTGTTAGATGTGAAAGTAGGAATACTAGTCATAGGAGTAGTCAAAAGAATAGAAGAATTGACTTGTGTTAAAGGTTGTGAGTAACCTAGGGTTTTGACACAACTCTTGATAGGCATGACATTATAATCAACAATATGTGCAATGCCACACAATATATCAATTTCATTCTTATCAATTTGAAGCATGTGCTTAAGACCTTCAATTAATGGAAGATCTTCACTATTAGGGTATTCTTGGGACATCCATTGTTGAAAGCTATCAAATTGATTGTGCAATGTGGAAAGTTGAAGTATTTGACTGATGGCTTCTGGTCATACCACAACTCATAAGGTGTCATTCTATTGTTTGTCCTTAGTTAAACTTTGTTCAAGGTATATGCAACAATATGAACAACTTCCTTCTAATATGTGTCTGGCAGACTGGCCTCATTTGACATGGTTCTGGCCATCTCCTTGACTGTCCTATTCTTCCTCTCTACCACACCATTTTTTTGTGGTTTCCTAGGGGCTAAGTATTGCCTTATAATTCCATGTTTTTCACAATAATCTTCAAATTCATTTGATGCGAACTCTCCACCCTAGTTTGATCTTAGGAATTTTAGCTTGTACCCACTTTCCTTCTCCACCATCTTCCTAAAGATCTTGAATCTCTCAAAATCTTGTGACTTATCTTGCTGGAAAGTGACCCAAGTCATTCTTGAACACTTATCAATAAAGAGCATAAAATATCTTTCACCGACAAGAGCTCTTGTCCTGGTTGGAACACACAAATCTGTATGCACAATCTGAAGTGGTCTTGAGGCGTTGTGCTCTTTTGTCCTGAATCTCACCTTAGTCTACTTCCCTTTTACACATTCCTCACAAAATATGCTTACCAGTTTGATGATGGGTGGAATATTCCATACATACCCCTTTCTGCTTACTTCAACCAAGTTATACAGGTTTATGTGGCCTAATCTTCGGTGCCACAACCAACTTTCATCAACCTATCCTATCATGCATTAGGACTCATAGCATTCCTTCAAATTGTAAACATTGTCATCTGTTCTCTTTCCTTTTGCCACAACCTTATCAGTACCGTCTTTCTTTATCTGGCAACCAGTTGAGTCAAAGGTGAATTTATAACCTTTGTCACACATCTAACTCACACTTAGCAAATTATGCTTTAGGCCTTCCACATAATATACATCATGTGCCTTCAATTTTCCATCGATACTTATAGTACCTTTTCAAAGATGAACCCTTAAAATTATTGTAGGGCACTAGGTTATTATTCCTACATTCAAAACTCCTATGACCATATCCATTGCACCGATAACAGACAACATTCATATCCTAGAGTGCATTAAAAGGATTTATACTTTCATAACTCATAGAGGGCTTAATGATTAATCTACAGTCAACTATTTTACGCCCAAATTTGTTACACTGGTAACAATAACCATGAAAGTTTGAACCATACCGATTAGGTTGCCTTGGTCCTCCAAACGACTCCTCACTAGGGGTCTTCCCTTCATGTTGTTGACTCTGGTGAATCCTTCATGGTCAACTCTTGCGTTTCTCCTTGGATCTGCATGTTAGTGTAATGAGTGTGGCCTTCGGTTCATTGCTGGAGTATACCTATTTGTATGGTGATTTCCAACAGCATCTGCATATGTCTTTTTACCGATATCCTTGCCTATAGTGAACGTCTTCTTCTCTTTACCTTCATTGGAAGAAGTGAACTATATCTCCTCACCAGATGTGTCTTTGTTGCTTGAACTTTGACCTTCTTCAAATCCTAAGCCACTGGTATCTTTGGATTGCTTCTATTTGCTCAACATCTTGTCTAAGGCTTCGGTGTTGCCTTCATATTTGCTTCTCTCTTTTATTTCTTCCTTACTTTCTTAAATCTCCTTTCTGAGCTTCACTATCTCTGCTTCCAGATATTGATGCTCCTTTTCTTTCTTCATCAGATCAGAGGATGTAACTTCACATATCCTCTTGGCTTCTTCTAACTGTACTTTCAAGTCAGATATAACTTGATTAGACTCACCTAGGGATTGCTTCAAGTGACCTTGTTCATCTACTACAACAAGCTTGAATTTCTTGATTTTTCTTCTTATTTTACTTAGTTCCTCAAGAGCACTTAGAAGCTCACCTTCTAGGTCCACTTCAGCCTCAATATCTTCTTCTTCCTCATCTTCACCAACCAGTTCATCAAGTGCCATAAAGAGATTAAATTTTATGTCATTCTCATGATAGTCATCTTCTGATGCACTTTCTTCATCTATGGCATCATCCTCAATAGTATAGAGGTTGTTCTTCTTCTGGTAGGTTCTTCTTCCTTGCCGGTAGACATTTGTTTCTTTAACTTTTCCAACAAATCTGCTAAATCCTCTTGACTCATCTCCACTAGTTTTATTATAAGGAAATTTTGCAGCAAAGTGTCCAACTTTACCACAGTTGAAACATTTGAGTGGTAGCTTTCCTTTATACTTGTCGGATCCTCTTTTGATCTTTCTGACAAGGTTTTCTACCTCTGCATCAGAGTCTTCACTGGATCCTTTATGAGCAACTACTTCTTTGCCCTTTTGGGTGGAGTTGAACGTTGCCTCTTTCCTTAAGGATACATCACCAGTTGTTCTCATTTCATAGGTTGTTAGTGAGCCAAATAGCTCATCCATTGTAAAGATCTTTAGATCCTTGGCCTCTTCTATGGAAGAAACCTTTGTATCATACTTAGGTGTAAGAGACCTAAGTAATTTCTTGACAAGAATCTCATCTGCAATTTCTTTTCCAGGTCCTTTGATGGTGTTCATAGTTTCATCAAATCTGTGAAGGTAGTCTACAATATTTTCATCATCCTTCATCTTGATGCCTTCAAGTTGTCCCCTTAGTGCTTGCATCTTGGCCTCTTTGACTTTTGCATCTCCTTCAAATAACCTCTACATTTTATCCCAAGTCTCCGTGGCAGATGCACAGTGCATGACCTTGACAAACTCATTATCATACAAACCACTCAAGATAGCATTTTTGGCCTTTGCATTGTTCTCATACTCCTTCTTGGCATCCGGATAATTGGGAGGAACATTAGCAACATCATACCCATTCTTCACACACATCCACACATCAAAACCAAGAGAGGAAATGTAGGTCTCCATTCTTCTGCTCTAGAAGGCATAGTTGGATCCATCAAACATGGGGGCTTTTGAGGAAACAAACTCATTTCTTGCCATTGTGTTCTAAGTCCAGAATCTACCCAAAGTTTTTAAATAACCAAGAACCTAGGCTCTGATACAAATTGTTGAACACAAAGTACCAATGAGAGGGGGGTGAATCAGTGGTTCCTAAACTCTTCTTACTTTTAAAGAAACTTCAGAATATTAGTTGTTATCTTAAGCACTAAAAAATCAAACTAGTAAAGCAAATGAGGAAACCAAAGAAGACATTCACACAAATGCAACCCACAACACCAGATGTACGAGGAAAACCCAATATGGGAAAAACCTTGGTGAGAAATGCTGCTAGAGACTACTACTCCAATCTAGCCTCACAAGTGAAACACTAAATTACAAAGAATTAGGGCACCAACCCAAGGAGAACCAACCGCTGCACCAAGCTCCAACTTGGTGATGTATATTGAAATACAATTTAGATACAGTTATAGCTTCTTGTTGTAAATGAATTCTGCAACTCTTGATCAAATAGGTCTCTGTCGATTCACAATCTTCTCTTCTTTACTGGATCTCACACTACCAATTAACACATAGCTCTTTGATTCTTGGCCTCTCTTCTCTCTCACACACAACATCACCACCCACTATGTCACACTTGGATGCCTTCTTGATCAATCACACTTCACCAGTTTTCTTAATTGTTAGACCTACTACAGTTATACCGGTACTCTATCACTACTGGTTAAACCCTCTCACCAGTTTGCTTGTTAACTCACTTTGCAACTTTCTTAGAATAAATTCTAAGGGAGATAATTATTCTCTGCACTCAAGATCTCTTCACTCTTCTTCTTCTCCTGAAGCATCAATCTTTTTTATTTCAAGATCATGTATTTATAATCCTAGATTCCCCCCAAGAATGCATTCAAACACTGTTGTGTTAGGTTTTCCTTCTCCAACTTGATTTGAATCTGATTTGATTTGATCTTCTTTTCTAGGGATAAGATCTTCATGACATCGATCAATCACCAGCAAAGCTTCACATTCCAATGTGTTTTCTACATCTAGAGGTTTGCACCATGCTTTTCTGCTTTTCTCTGTCATTCGCCATTAATGGCTTTGTTGTTTCCTTCACCAAACAGGTACAAAGATCAAATCTTCTTGTAGGATCAGTTTAGTTGCTTTGCCAACTTGCCTTCCTCAAGCCACAATCCTCTATATCCTCCGTGACTTATAGGTTCCTCATAAAAGATGACCTTCTTGCATATTTGTTACATCGATGTACACTCCACCGACCTGTGCAATAACTCCACTTGGCATCCATCTTTCATGCTCGACGACACCCACCTTTGCTTGGATTCCTATGTTGGTTTGGTATAATTTGTCAACCAAGGTTGACTACTAGTTTAGTTTATCTTACCGGTATGACCATCAAACATCCTCTTTGTTATGTTCACCGGTTGTTGTGCCTTCATAACAAACAAACAACCTTCATCCTAGTTTATGCCTTATCGGTAAGCCTTCTTTACCGGTAGATGACACAAGTCATACTTACCAGTTTCCTTCCTTCTGTCTTTCTCTTCTTATACCGGTCACCATTTCTTACTTACTGGTGACTTGGCTAAACTGGTTGACATCAATGACAACTTAATGCCAGTAATGCCAACAATATTTTCATGGTTTGGCTAGTTTTTATAGAAAGTTTATCAAAAAAATTAGTATTATTTGTGGACCCCTAACTGAAACAATGAGAGGGGATAGAAAAGAGTTTAAGTGTACTATGGAAGCAACAAAGAGTTTTGATTTGTTGAAAAGAAAATTTATAGAGAAACCTGTATTGACAGTTCCAAATTTTAATAGGGTATTTTAGGTAGGTTGTGATGCTAGTGAAAATGCCATTGAAGCTGTTTTGACTCAGGAAGGTAAACCCATTGCTTATTATAGTGAAAAGTTGAATGATGCCAAGAGAAAATATTATGTTTATGATCAAGAGTTTTATATTATAGTTCACACATTGAGGAAGTGGGGGCATTATCTTTTGCCAAAAGAGTTTATTTTATTAATTGATCCTCAAACTTTACAGTATTTGAATAATCAAGGAAAGTTAAATCAAAGGCATTTTGAAATGGATTGATTTTTTTTAGAGTTATACTTTTGTTTTGAAGCATAGGAGTGGAAATTATAACAAAGTTATAGATGCTTTGATTAGAAGGCACAATTTGTTGATAGAGATGTAGAGTGAAGTTGTTGGGTTCCATGAACTCAAGAGTTTGTATCTAGAGGATTCTTGTTCTGGAGAGGCTTGGAAAGCTTACATGGAACCTGTTACTCTAGATAGGACCAATTGGTTGGATTTTATAATCCAAGATGGGATTTTATTTAGGGGAAGCTAATTGTACATTTCTAAGAGTTCCATGGGGGAGAGTCTGATTCAGGAAAAGCATAGTCGAGGGTTGGCTGGACACTTTGATAAAGATAAGCCCATTGCTCTTATCAATGAGCATTATTATTGGCCACAATTTCAACAAGATGTTAAGAAGATTGTGCAGAGTTGCAAAGAATGTCAGATGGCAAAAGGAACTGACTAGAATATAGGGTTATATCGGCCATTAACTGTACCAGCGAGGTCATGGGAGGATATTATTATGGATTTTGTTATTGGTTTATCGAGGACTTAGAGAGGAACCGATTCCACTTTTGTGGTGGTAGATAGATTTTCAAAGATGACACATTTTCTTCATTGTAAGAAGACTAATGATAGTGTTCATGTGGCAGAGTTATTTATTAGAGAGGTGGTGAGACTACATGGTCTACCAAAGAGTATAATTCTTGATCGAAACATCAAGTTTGTTGGGTACTTTTGGAGGACATTGTGGAAAAAGTTGAAAACAATCTGAAGATTAGTTCACACACCATCCACAGACTAATGGGTAAATAGAAGTGGTGAAAAGGAGTTTGGGGAACCTATTGAGATACTTAGCAGGAGATAAACCCAAGGGGCGAGATTTGATTTTACCACATGCAAAATTTTCATACAATAATTATGTCAATAGGAGCACTAGTAAATCGTTATTCTAGATTGTATATGGAAGTAGTCCTAGAAATGCTTCAAAGTTAAGGAAGTTGGACAAAGGAGAAAACAATAGTGTTGAAGCTTAAGACTTTGCAGAACAGTTGAAGAATTTGCATGAAGAGGTGAGAAAATATTAATAAGATAAATATTAGGTACAAGGCTAAGGCAAATAAAAAAAGGAGATATGGGGAATTTTAAATTGGAGATAAAGCCATGGTTCATTTGAGAAAAGGAAGGTTTCCAATGGGAACATATAATAAATTGAAGATGAAGAAATTTTGGCCTATGTAGAATCCTGAAGAAGCATGACTCAGGAAATGCTTATGAAGTATAGTTGCCAAGTGGACTTAATATTCCACCTGTGTTTAATATTTAAGATTTGATAGAGTATCAAGAAGGACGTATTGTAGATGAAATAGAAGAAGTACGGTGGAATATTATAGCGCCTACTTCAAACAAGGAGGAGAGAGGACATCTTGGATAGTCATGTGGGTAGAAGCACAAGAAATACGCAATATGAAGATTACTTGCTTAAATGGTGTGTAAAACTTATTGAAGATTCAACATGGCTAGATCTAAGGCAAAGGTTGATCATCTTGGTTTTCCTCAAAACACCTGAGATGTGACAAGGTCACTTCTAAAATTACCTCAGATGTTTGATGTAAGAGCATTAAGAGTGTAAGAGCAATCTTGCATCACCCAAAAATATTATTTTGTTTGTCAATAAAGGATAACAATGGAAGGGTTACTATTTTTAGTAAGTTTTCATTTTTGCAATAAATCTTACATAGACCTCCTAAACAATGAAATCGAATCAATGGTGAAGGAATCATCCTAATTGTTGGCATTTGGCATTATAACAGACAATGGGAGATTGTTGGCATTTAAATAAGGATATTGAGAAGGTTGTTGATGATTATGGATATAACTGATTAAGGATGTTTTGCTGTCTTAATATTATTATTTTGTCAATGATGTCAAGAAATTGATTTTCTAATTCAGTATGATGTTGCCATATCTTGAGAAGTATGATTTGATGAGTATAAAGATGTTGGTAAAAGACACAGAAAGAATATGATGAATAAGGGGATGAATAAGGTATTCAATGGGCAACTATTACCAAGTCAGACAATGATGAGATCATGATGTTTAGATTGTTTTAACATCATACATATGTTGTAAATTGTAAGGTTAATACTATACTATGTTACCGAACAAAGAACCTAGTCGGTAAACCCTAAGGAACCTAGTCAGTAAACCCTAAGGTTATCGCTATCGGTTAATGAAGGCAGAATGTCTACCGAGTAAAGTTTAGTATTCACTGAGTTGTTACCGAGTTGTAACCGAGCTGTAACAGAATACATTAAATGGTTACATGCGTTATTTAATGAAGGAAGTTGATGAGCTGGAACTGATTAAATGATTGGTATGCCATGCATGAAGTTTGTTAATGAATCTATGGCGAAAATCAGCATGAAGATCTACAGCGCAGATTGAACCGCATTACCCTAGCACAAGTTCCAAGAAATGTATGCAAGTTCCTAGGCGGGGTAAAACATTTTTTAGATCGAAGGATACATTGAACCTGGACAAGTTTGAAGATCTGATGGCTATGATTGATCATGGGAAGTGTGATCAAGGAGATTAAGTAGTTGGCAAATTGTTTATAAATAGGGAACTATTGATAAACAATGCATGCGGGCAAATGTCTGCACAGGGATGCTACATAGTGATTACCGAGCACAGAAGCTTGAAGACCTGTTTTGAATAAACAGAGTATAGAAGCCCAATAGATGGACAAGATTAGTTCTATGTCTAGATTGTATTGAGCAAATAAGAATCTGCTTTAGGATTTTAGATGTGAAGTTGCAGATAGATTTTTATTACTGTTATTTTGTGAAAGTAACAAAAAATCTCTTAACCGAGTGGACTTAACAGTCTTATTTGTAAAACCCTCTAGCAAGGTGACATTCTGATTGAGTGTTTGAAATCCTTTAACAAGGTCACTTCTAACAAGGTGAAGATCCTAACAGATCTGAGGGAAATCCCTTAACCGGGTCACATCTAGCAATGTGTTTGTAATCTTTAACAGGATTTGCTTTTAACCGAGCATACTTTAGAAGAGTATATTTTTTAGTGGGTCCAAAATCCCACAGTGGTTTTTCTCTATTTGTGTTTCCACGTTAAATCTGGTGTTATGAGGTTTGTGATGTTTATATGCTTTTGAGTTTGCATGTTTAGCAATTTTGGTTATATTATTGAAGTATATGTTAACGATGTTGAATCTGATGTTTTTATGGAAGATTAAGTTAGTATGATTCACCCCCTCTCTCATCTTATTGGCTATTGGATCTGTACTTACATTAAGTATCAGAACTATCAATTGGTATCAGAGCTTTGGACTCCAAAAGAAAAAGTTTAAAGGTACTTGAGGCAAAGATCCAAAAATGTATAAGAGGGATGCACCGAAGCTGAACAAATCAAGTTTCTCTACATGGCAGAAAATGATGAAACTGTACCTATTAGGAATTGGAGAATATGCTGTATATTATCTGGAGAATGATTTCATCACACCGAGCACCTATCCATTGACTATGGAAGAAATAAAGGCAAAGCAAGAACATATCCAAGCACTGATTGAAATAACATTTGCATTGACCGACTCTAAGTTTAATGATCTAGAAGGCTGCAATGATGCAAAGGCTATGTGGGATAAGCTCATATCAGTGTATGGAGGAGATGAACATGTTCAAAGAGAAAAAGTAGACAGTCTAAGAGGACAAATTGAATATATAAGGATGAATGAAGGTGAGAACATAACCCAGTACAATACAAGACTAAAGGAGATTGTCAATCAAATTAAAGGAGCAGGAGGAACTATTGAAGAAAAGGATATAACAAGTAAGTTGTTAAGAACCCTTCTACCGGCTTATGCAATCTGAGTCTCTGCAATCAATGAATTGAGGTTTGTACATAATATGCTAGTTTCTTTAGATGCTACTATTGGTAAGCTACATGCATTTGAGTTAAGTAACTTTGATAACAGTGGATCTTTGGTAAATAAAGTTGAATTTGCATTTAGTTCTTTTCATCTTGATGAATCTAATGATTACAATGAAAGAAAGTATAAGTACTCTGAAGGAGATAACACTGGATCAAGTGAAAGATATCATAAGAACATGGAAGAAGTACACAAACCATATGAGGAAATCAGAAAGGAGGAAGAGTTTGAAGCACTATTAGCTAGAAGGTTACCGAGAGGCAAAGGTAAGTATAAAGGAAAACTACCTTTGAAATGTTTCAATTGTGATAAGATAAGACATATGGCTTCTAACTATCCTAACAAAGAATCTACTAAAAGGAGAGATTACTGAGATGACAGATAGAAAGATAATCATTACAGAGGACATCGAGACTTCAGAAGAAGAGATAGAAAGACATGCTTAATAGCTGATGAGGAATCCTATGATGATAAATCAGATGAAACTGATACAAAGGAAGTAGTTTATGTGGCTATCAAAGATAGATCAGATGAAGAAAGGTATGAAGAAAAAGCCCTAATATCTCACATAAATAGTAATGATTCTGGGATCATAGATAGTGGATGCTCACATCATATGACAGGTGATAAACACAAGTTTGTTATGTTAGAAGATTATGATGGAGGCTATGTAAGATTTGGTAATGATGAACCATGTCCAGTAAGAGGTAAAGGATCTATAACACTTCTTGACAATGCAAGATGCAATGATATTTATTGGGTTGAAGGTTTGAAATACAATTTCTTGAGTGTAGCACAACTAAACAATACAAGTTACCGAATAGAATTTCAGAAAGGAATTGTCAAAGTTCATGACAAGCATGGAAAGTTAGCTACTACCGGGACACAAACAAAAGGTAATACATTTCACCTTGACTCAACTTGGAACAAGTGTCTATATGCAAAGATAGATGATACCTGGTTATGGCATAAGAGGTTTTGTCATGTAAATTTTGATAATCTGATCAAAATAAGTAAGAAGCATCGAGTAAGAGGTCTACCGAGTCTTGAAAAACCTGAGAATGCTATGTGTTGAGGATACCAGATGGGTAAGATGACAAGATCAAGCTTTACAAGTAAGTCTTACACTTCTAAGGGAATTTTAGATCTTGTGCACACTGATCTTTGTTGTCCTATGAAAGTTCAAATTTATTATGGTGATAAATATTTCATATTATTTGTGGATGACTATTCAAGGATGATGTCGGTAATGTTTTTAAAAGAAAAATTAGAATCTTTTCAAATGTTTAAATGGTACAAGGCAAGAGTTGAAAATGGAATAGGAAGACAACTGAAATGTCTTAGATCAGATAGAGGAGGAGAGTTCACATCTGATGAGTTCAACTTATTCTGCAATGATCATGATATTAAAAGACAAGTCTTTGCACCGAGAACTCCAAAGCAAAATGGAATAGCTGAGAGAAGAAACAAATCTATTGTGGATTGTGCCAGAACCCTGATGATTGAAAAGAAAGTGCCACAAACATTTTGGAGAGAAGCAATAAGCACAGACACCCTGAACTGAGTTCAACTGAAGAAAGGTACTTTGAAGACACCATATGAAATCTGGTATGACAAGAAACCTAATGTAAGTTATTTTAAAACCTTTGGAAGTAGATGCTATGTACACAAAGATGATAGAAATGGCAAGTTTGATTAGAAAAGTGAAGAAGGGACATTTCTAGGTTATTCTTCTAGAAGCAAAGCATTTAAATGTTTGATCAAATCATCTAACAAAATAGTAGAAAGTGCAAATGTAAAAAATGATGAATTTGTAGAAAGAAATGATGAAGGAAATTCCAAAGAACCAGAAGATTATGATGAATTTGTCTATGTTCAACCGACAAGTCCTATCGAGAAAACTGTTGAAGAAAATGAAGATAATATCTAGTTACCGAGTGATGAAGAAGATCATACAGAGCCTACCGAGCCTGTATTAGCCAAGTATGTCAGAAGACATCATACACCAAGTCAAATAATAGGAGATAAGGATGATCCAGTGATGACAAGGAACAAACTGAGACAGAACACATGTCTGATATCTGAATTTGAACCGAGAATGGTGAAAGAGGCATTTAATAGTGAAGATTGGATAAATGCTATGACAGAAGAGATTGATCAAATCAAGAAGAATGACACATGGACACTAATCCCAAGACCAAAGGACAAAAATGTAATCGGTACAAAGTGGATTTTCAGAAACAAGCTAAATGAAAAAGGGGAGGTCATTCGAAATAAAGCAAGACTAGTATGCAAAGGTTATGCTCAAGAAGAAGGAATTGATTATGGTGAAACTTTTCCACCTGTGGCTAGACTTGAAGGAGTAAGAACATTGTTGGCATATGCTACTTTCAAAAACTTCAAGGTATATCAAATGGATGTCAAATCTGCATTTCTGAATGGAATATTAGAAGAAGAAGTTTTTATTGAACAACCTAAAGGATTTGTTGAAGACAAGAGTAAAGATCAGGTATGTAAATTGAACAAAGCATTATATGGTCTGAAACAAGCACCTAGAGCATGGTATGAAAGATTGCACTCTTATTTGATTAAGATTGGTTTTATAAGGACAAGTGAGAACAACAATATGTACATGAAGAATAATGAAAATGGAATACTGATCTCAGCCATATTTGTTGATGATATTATATTTTGTGGAAATGACTTTTTATGCAAGAACTTTGGAAATGAAATGAGCAAATAATTTGAGATGTCATTAATTAGTGAGAAAGTATTTTATAGGTTTACAGATACTGCAAATGAAAAATTAGATTTTCATTACTCAATCCAAGTACATAAAGGAAATCTTGAAGAAATTTGGAATGGAGGATTCAATACCAGTAAGTACTCCTATGACTACCAACTGTAAACTATCAAAGAATGATGAATCTGCATCTGTTGATGAGAAACTTTACCGATCCATGATTGGAAAGCTAAAATATGTTGTTCACAGCAGACCAGACATAACACATGCAGTAGGTATAGTTGCAAGATTCTTTGCAGATCCTAAGGAAACACACATGATAGCAATCAAAAGAATTTTTAGATACTTGAAAGGCACTGAGGATTATGGCTTAGTATATCAGAAAGGAAATGATTTTGATTTAAAAGTTTATACTGATGCTGATTGGGCAGGCAACATTGATGACAGGAAAAGAACAAGTGGAGGAGCTTTCTTTTTGGGAGAAAGACTAGTGAGTTGGCTTAGCAAGAAACAAGGATGTGTTTCACAGTCAACAACAGAAGCTGAATACATTGCTGGAGCATTGAATTGTACCAACATAGCATGAATCAAACAACTGTTGGAAGGTATAAATGAGAAAGTTACCGAGCCATTAACTATATTCTGTGACAATACTAGTGCCATTAACATTTCAAAGAATCCTATTATGCACTCTAAGACAAAACACATCTCTATGAAATATCATTATCTTAGAGAAGAAGCTCAAGAGAAGAAAGTGGTGTTGGAGTATGTTAGCACAAAGGAACAAATAGCAGATATCTTCACCAAGCCACTACCAAGGGACACTTTTGAGTATCTCAGAAGTAAGTTAGGGGTCCTACCCCTATCTTCTACTCATTGACTGAGTTTGGTGAAAGCATCAATTCGATGACTCTATCGAATATCTTTTAAGAGTTGATGTTGATTTACACACTTTAGGATGTTTTCTAAAGGTGTGCAGGAAACAGTGCAGGATACAATATAGGGAACAGGAATTGAAGACAAAATGCTCTAACCGAGACTAAGTTGACACATTACAGCAGGAATTCACTTCATACAGGAAGAAATTATGTTTTAGTTCTTTACTTTGGCATTGTTATCAAAGGGGGAGAAGACTGGAGAAGAAGACTGGAAAAGACTGAGAAGACTGAAAAAAAAAGTAGAAAAGAAAGACTGAGAAAAGAGGAGAAGACTAATGTATGGGGGAGAATTCTGATGACAGGAAGAGAGCATTTTAGATTCTCACAAACAACTCACAACAATCCAAATCAATTAGGTCAAATCAATTGGTTTTGCCATCAATGCCAAAGGGGGAGATTGTTGGCGTTTCAATAAGGATATTGAGAAGGTTGTTGATGATTATAGATATAACTGATTAAGGATGTTTTACTGTCTTAATGTTATTATTTTGTCATTGATGTCAAGAAATTGATTTTCTAATTTAGTATGATGTTTCCATATCTTGAGAAGTATGATTTGATGAGTATAAGGATGTTGGTAAAAGAAACAGAAAGAATATGATGAATAAGGGGATGAATAAGGTAGTCAATGGGCAACTATTACCGAGTCAGACAATGATGAGATCATGATGTTTAGATTGTTTTAACATCATACATATGTTGTAAATTATAAGGTTAATACTATACTATGTTACCGAGCAAAGAACCTAGTCGGTAAACCCTAAGGTTATCGCTATCGGTTAATGAAGGCAGAATGTCTACCGAGTAAAGTTTAGTATTCACCAAGTTGTTACCGAGTTGTAACCGAGCTATAACAGAATACATTAAATGGTTACATGCATTATTTAATGAAGGAAGCTAATGAGCTGGAACTAATTAAATGATTGGTATGTCGTGCATGAATTTTGTTAATGAATCTATGGCAAAGGAAAATCGGCATGAAGATCTGCAGCGCAGATTGAACCACATTACCGTAGCACAAGTTCCAAGAAATGTATGCAAGTTCCTAGGCGGGATAAAACATTTTTCAGATCGAATGATACATTGAACCTGGACAAGTTTGAAGATCTGATGGCTATGATTGATCATGGGAAGTGTGATCAAGGAGATTAAGCGGTTGGCAAATTGTTTATAAATAGGGAACTATTGATAAACAATGCATGCGGGCAAATGTCTGCACAGGGATGCTACATAGTGATTACCGAGCACAGAAGCTTGAAGACCTGTTTTGAATAAATAGAGTATAGAAGCCCAATGGATGGACAAGATTAGTTCTGTGTCTAGATTGTATTGAGCAAATAAGAATCTGCTTTAGCATTTTAGATGTGAAGTTGCAGATAGATTTGTATTACTGTTATTTTGTGAAAGTGACAAAAAATCTCTTAACTGAGTGGACTTAACAGTCTTATTTGTAAAACCCTCTAGCAAGGTGACATTCTGATTGAGTGTTTGAAATCCTTTAACAAGGTCACTTCTAACAAGGTGAAGATCCTAACAGATCTGAGGGAAATCCCTTAACTGGGTCACATCTAGCAATGTGTTTGTAATCTTTAATAGGATTTGCTTTTAACCGAGCATACTCTAGAAGAGTATATTTCTTAGTGGGTCCAAAATCTCACAGTGGTTTTTCCCTATTTGGGTTTCCACGTTAAATCTGGTGTTATGAGGTTTATATGCTTTTGAGTTTGCATGTTTAGCAGTTTTGGTTATATTACTGAAGTATATGTTACCGAGGTTGAATCTGATGTTTTTATGGAAGATTAAGTTAGTATGATTCACCCCCCCCTCATCTTGTTGGCTATTGGATCTGTACTTACATTAAGTATCAAAACTATCACTAATATCTTCTGGCATTTGAGAGATATTCAATTTTTTTGGGAAATTTCTCTAATAAAAACCACAAATGTAATTTTGAGGGCCTTAAAGGATTCAAATGGGCTCGAAAGTTAAAGAGTGGTTTGAGATCATCATACACTATTGGAAAGCTTGTGTGGAGACCTATAGTGGTGGCACGTGCTGACAAAGACACCAGATCAATTTAAAAGTTGTGGCCCCTAGAGCTTCACATGCCGAAAATTTAATAAAATATTTTCTTAAGCCAAAAGTTGGTCGGTTAGGGTTTTGGTGCCTCAAAATAGGGGATCCCACTTTCCAAAAAATTCTACATTAGTTATAAATTCCATATAAAGAATGTGAACGAGGGTGTTAGAGGATAGTTTCGATAGTGTACATTGTGCTCTAGCTTGCAGATTATTGTAATGAGAATGTCCATGTGGTCATAGCATGTTATTTTTTTAATGTTGTAATTTCATTTTATTGAAATAATAGAAAGCAATTGTTTTCTCTATTGTTGTTTTTGTGTTTCTATTTGTAAGGGGAGTAGCCTTCATCACCAAGTCTAATTTCCAAAATCAAGCTTATTCTTAGATACACAAATATTCCTTAAGGTTAAGAGAGCATTGTAATACTAATTTAGTCAATTCAATTGTTCAATTAAACTAAGGACAATGAAAGTACTGTTAAACTAAATCAAGGGTGCAAACAAACCCCTAAGAACCAGAGATAGCCACCATGGAAGCATGAACACATCTCACAACCACACACTCTTGTTGAATGGTCATACAAACCCAAATCAAGCTGTGACTAGAAAATAAATTATAAAATATCAATAAATCACCAAATCATGCCAACATTGAACCAAGACTAAGCCACAATTGGATAGTGATAATTTATGTGCAAGACATTTGAAAACTTGAATGTGTGGTGTATCAAGTATGTCAAGCTTGTTCTTCCAAGCTTACATTTATATCTCCCTAAGAACCAGAGATAGCCACCATGGAAGCATGAACACCTCTCACAACCACACACTCTTGTTGAAGGGTCATACAAACCCAAATCAAGCTGTGACTAAAAAATAAATGATTAAGTAATTGATTAGATATAAGAATATTCCTTAAGGTTAAGAATGCATTGTAATATTGTTTTAGTGAACTTGATTGTCAAATTAAGCTAAGGACAATTAAAGTACTATTATTGACTTAAGGTAGCCTTGTCAAGAATATTCTTAACAACCTTAACATAAGCTATTTGATGAACCTTGAAGGCATACCATTTCTCATTTGTGATTCTAAGTGCCAAGGAATGATTACACTTTTTTATTTAAGTATGTGTAAATTATGTTCATGTATGCACTTTATACATTCAAGTCCCGTGTGATTTATGTTCATGTATGCACTTTATGTTTTCATGCCCATTGGATTATTAATCATATGAGAGACTCTTAGAAAACTAGAAATGTGATGTTTATAAGGGCTCAATCTCTACATGTTTCTAATAATTGACATGAATTCAATGGAAAAATCCAATTGAATATTGCATATAAGAATCTTAGGTTAATGTTTGGGACAACTCTAGCATCTCTATATAAAGGATGAATCATGATCATGCTCATGTCACCACTGCATCATACTTTTGTTTTAGGCAAGGTACACCAACATGTTTAATAGGTATTCACAATTGAATTGTGACATCAAATATATTACAGAGAAGTGAGCATGGTTATATTGTACCACTTGTCCTAAACCTTGGCTAATGGATCATTTATAATGATTTATCTTATGGGTCATGTTATAGCATTGACACTAGATAACTCTCAATCTTCATATGTGATATGTCTCTTTTGTAAACTTGCCCACGAAGCATAGAGTACCTCCCATTTTGATGTCATACCAAGAAGATTATATAACTTTGTGGTTGGAAGGAAAATGGAATTCTTTCCTACTTAATGAAGACATTGTAGACATTTAACAAGTGTATATGGTATGTAATATATATGATTGCTTTAAGGTACTTTGTTAGTGCTGATTATATCTTCACAAGTGTTTTACAAAATGAAGATGTACATATTATCAATGAAATTTCATGCAATTCCATATGATCCTTGAGTATTTTGGTCGCATACAAGGAAGATTATATTATTTTGTAGTTGGAGGAAAAACAATATCACATTCTCTCCTCCTAGTTCAAAAATTGTAGCAATAATTGTTTATGGTATGTGCTATACATAATTCCTTTGAGGCAATTTGTTGATATTGATTATGTCTTAAAGAATATCTACTTGTTTAGAAATGAAATTGCATGTGGTTTTATATTATCCTTGAGTATCTTGTTGACTAGTTTGTGTTTAAATCTCTCTCCATATTTAATTGTTGGAAGTTTTCATGTATTCATGGATTTAAGTGTTTATTAACATTTACAGTTGTTTTATAATTATTATTGTTGAATATATACTTGCACTTTAAAGGATAGAGCTGTATATGTTGTGCTCTGTGAAGTGTGATACCTACAACTGCAACACAAAACACTCAATAGATCATTACAAGCATGGTTAGAAAATCATAAGCAAAAGAAAGATAAAACCATGACAAAGAAACCTATCGCCTCCTAAGAGATGCGAGTATGGATTTGCTCTCATATATGCTGTCAGATCTGGATAAGAAATCCTAGTGACTTGACTACACCTAGATGGAGGATTTGAAATGATAATGATATGCAAAGATGAGATTGATTATGCTAGATTGATCCAAGGGACTAAATAAGCTAATGATTTGCATGATTAAGCTATGATGATGATGCAATTAAGCTAGAAAAGAGATTGATTAAGCTACATGAATCAACAATTATGCTAGGAAATGATCAATTTAAACTAAATCTAAGATGCAATTGCCGATAACAATTCTCAAATGATATGCTAAAAGATATATGCCTATAGTAACAATGCATAAGATGAAATGAGATGGGATCCTTATTGCTCCAAAATGGGGGATATTTATAGGATTTCCAAGGCCAGGGGTGAGGTGGCAGGAATCAACGGTCAAGATTGAGTCTGAAGATATCAAGGGTGAAATTGGAGGAGGTTGGAGAAGAGGTTGGAGGAAGAGACACTTGTCATCTTTGTGGTGACAAGTGTCAAGGAGCTTTTCTCATGAAAGGGAAAGTGTCCAAGAGAGGAGACATGTGGCCAAAGTGCCATGTGTCTCAAGAAGAAAATATCCACACCATAGGAGGTTAGGATAAGGAGGTTAGAATGTGCAAGATAGGATTGGGTTAGTTAAACCCAAGGCTAGGAGGAATGGGTTAGGTTAGAGGGATGGTTAGGTTAGGTGGTTAGAAGTTAGGAGGCATGTGGGTAATTTGAATTTAAAAATTCAAATAATAGGAAAAGACTAATTAATTCTCAACAACTCATAAATTGATTTGTTTTAATTAATTAGGGGATTAGAAGAATTGATTGAAATGGGGGGAAGAGAATAATTAATTTGAATTAATTAATCAAAGGGGACTATGGAAATGAACCTATTAAATAAATCCTTAGATTTATTTATAAGTAGATGAAAGGGAGAATATAATCAAATTGCCTAATGAATTCAATTAAATTAGGAAGGGGGATTAATTAAATAATTGCTTATTTAATTAATTATTTTCAGACCATTTTTATGTGTATACATTTTGCCCCTCTTTGAAGCGAGGTGTGATGACACGTTGATTCAAAGAATAATCTCATTTTGATGATGATATTGGTTTGATATGATGCCCTAGACATTGATTGATAAATTGTGGTATGATGATGCCCCCTCGGGAGATCAATTCAGATAACTGACCTTTGGAGTGTTTGGATCTTTGCGAAATTGATATCCCAATTAGAAATGATTTGATTTCTGCAACTGTGGTTGATGAAAATGCGAGTTCTACAATCACAGTGATGTGGTTTTTGACTATTGATAAAGCTTGATTGATTATATTGATAAGAATGAGTTTCAGTCTGGTTTCAGGAATGACACCTCCTGTATAAGACAAAGATGATCAAAGCGTCTAGTTTCAGGAACGATATATCCTGTATAAGACATGTTTAGAACATCTCATTTTAGGAAAGATACATCCTGTATAAGACATGATATGATCGATTTAGATGCGATTGATTGATAGAATTGATAAGGGTGATTGGATAAAGAACTGATAGTTTGTTGATATCAAGTTGCAGGAAGATTCAAATATGTTGATGTTGGTTCTGTTGAGAGGGTAGCATAAGATTTTTGTTGAGTCGATAATATCTAGAGAGAGATGAGTCATCATTCTAATTGTGTATACACTCATGATGATGCCTTGATGATTCCTATGATAGATTTAACCTTGAATAAAATGAGCATGCGGGATCCCATGCAAGAATGAAATGCAATCTAAATGCAAATGCAAATGAGATGCAATGCGATGACCGGATCAGTCATTGGGTTATTGCATTTTGTCATCATTGAGATTTTTTAATGTGGGAAGTAAGTGCAAACATCGATGGTATAATTAAACCATGATGACCTGAGCATGACTTTCTTGGATTTTGATATGGCAAGTTAGCAAAAGTATCGAGGTATAATTAAACCAAGATGACCTGAGTGTTGCTTTCGTAAAACAAGTAGTATTAACCATTTCAATACATAAATTGGAATTGTCTTCGATGATACTTTAATGATCATGTCCTAAGACAAATTTGCACAAATTAATGATTAATTTATAGAAAATAGATAAGAAAAATATCATGTTCCTTCCTTGTTCCTCTAGTCAGAGACATCCTGGAGTCACTCAAAAATCATGATAGCGAAAATCAAGATAGAAAAGTTTAACAGGCATGTTTAAATAATTATCCAAAAGATATCATCCATGGAAAAGTCTGTGAATGTGCTTAGACCGACATGCGATAGTTTGATTTTTGATAATTTGATCTCGTGTTCAATGTTAGATGTGTCTCAGTTTTCGCTTGATAAGGGTTGTCTAACTGTTGTTCATCCTGGTTGATTAAGCTCAAAATGATAAAAAAATTTGCCCCCAGCTAGGTGTAGGATTTTTCCCCAAGCCTAGAAACAAATTCATTATGATATACCCAATGATCCAAACCATGGCAAGAAGCCACCTGAGATGCCTGTGTATGTACAAAGGCTTCATCATGGATCTGAACAACATTGAATGAATGCAAGCGGAAGGATGCATGAACTAATAGATGGAAGAGCTAGTGGATAGATAGCGTCTGTTTTCCAGGTTTTCAACATTTATTTTTATTGCACTTTTTCTCATATTTGATTTTTTTTTTTTTGGATTTTCTGCTTTTTCACTGTTTTTGGATTTTTGTGCTTTTTCACTGTTTTTGGATTTTTCTGCTTTTTCAATATTTTTGGTTTTTTCTGCTTTTTCAGACATAAAATTTCTTCAAATGCATGCTATTGATGGGTTCATCAAGTTGATCTTCGTCCTATGTTGATAGCTAATATGCTCCTGACCCAAATACTATTGTGATCACAAATGGACCTAACTAGTTTGGTTCGAACTTTCCTTTCTTTTCTCGATCCACCTAGTTGCGTGGATTTTCCTTTAGTACTAGTTCCCCAACCTGAAAGACTCGTGGTTTGACCCTGTGATTATAACTTCAACACATTCTTTGCTGATATACCTTTAAATGATCAAAGGCATTTTGTTTTCATTCATGAATCAATTCTAACTCCTATAATCTAGATACTTGATGTTCTTCATCTGGGATAAGACCTTTTAATGATACTCATAGAGAAGGTATCTCTACTTCTATTGGTAGTATTGCTTCTAATCGATAGACAAGAGAGAAAGGTGTTGCACCTGTTGGTGTGCGAATACTGGTATGGTAGGCCCATAGAGCAGGGTTCAATTGAATATGCCAATCTCTTCCAGCATCATTCACTGTCTTTTTGAGGATTTTCAAAATAGTTTTGTTTGATGCTTCTGCTTTCCCATTCCCTTGTGGATAGTAGGGTGTGGAAAATATGTGTTGGATCTTCAATTTCTCACATAGTTCTTGTACATCCTGATTCTTGAATGGTCACCCATTATCAGTGATAATGGTCATGGGTATTCCATAGCGACAGATGATGTAGTTCAAGATAAATGCAACAATTTGTTTTCCTATGATATTTGTGAGAGGTCTTGCCTCAATCCATTTTGTGAAATATTCTGTAGCTACAAGTATAAATTTGTGACCATTAGATGAAGAAGGATTTATCTTTCCTACTAGATCAAAACCCCATTGGCAGAAAGGCCAAGATGTTGCCAAAGCATGAAGTTCTTGTGCTGGTGCATGAATCAAATTCCCATGGATCTGACATTGTTTGCATGTTCTAGTTATCTGAAAAGAATCTCATTCCATAGTTGGCCAATAATAGCCCAAGCATGAGTTTTTTCGAAAGGGTAAGACCACTTGAATGAGTGCCACAAATGTCATTATGGACTTCATGTAAGGCCTTCTCAGATTCTTCTTGTTCGAGACATGTTAAAAGAGTACCGTCTAGACCTTGTTTAAATAGGGTATCCACAACAAGAGTAAAATGGGAGGATTGGCGAATAAATTTTCTCTTTTGATTTTTCGATAAGTCAAGAGGGAGGATATTATCTTTCAAGTATGTTTAACTTTGGCCGTAATGGGAGGAATCATGCCTAACAAGGTGACAGATAGTTTTAGAATTAGGACAATTATGAGCAGGGTAAAACAACTCTTCCACCAGGAATTCATAACGCTGCTGATATTCCTGTGTCTGAAGGAGAGAAGCAAGTGTAGCCATGGCATCTGCTGCTTTGTTGTCATTCCTTGGAATCTGCTGAAAATTTATTTCTACAAAGTATTTCTTGATATCATCAACCATCTTTTATAAGGAATCAACTTTTCGTCCTTTGTTTGATAATCGTCATTGATTTGATTGATGATGAGCTGAGAGTCTCAAAAGACTTGAAGTTATGTAATGTTCCATTCTATAGCCATTTTGATGCCTACAACCAATGCTTCATACTCTGTTGTGTTGTTGGTGCATGGAAAGCTTAATTTGTATGCTTTTGGAATTGTATGACCTTGTGGTGTGATGAATAGAATACCTGCTCCTGATCTATGTTGTGTATATGAACTATCAGAGTATAATTGTCATGTTTTTGTTGTGATTGTTAGGATATCAGCATCGAGAAATTCAATCTGCAAAGGACGATTACCTTGAAGCGGAGTCTCGACTAGTTGGTCTGCAATGACTTGCCCCTTGATAGCTTTTCTATCTACATATTCAATATCAAACTCACTCAGGATCATGATCCATTTTGCTAATCATCCTGTTAATGTTGCCTTGCTAAGTAAATACTTCAGAGGATCGATTTTAGCTATTAACTTTATGGAGTGAGATAGTAGATAGTGTCTTAATTTTTGAGAAGCAAAAACTACCGCCAAACATGGCTTTTCTGTTGGAGAATAGTTGATCTCGTATCCCACTAATATTCTGCTGATGTAGTAGATGGTTCATTCTTTTTCTTCATTATCCTATTGTGCAAGCAAAACTCCTAATGATACTTCAGTGGTTGATATATAGAGTAACTATGACTTTCTTAGAATTGGTGACATTAGGATAGGTGGTTGCATGAGATATACCTTGATCTTGTTGAATGCATCCTCACATTGATGGTCCCACTTGAAATGAACATTTTTGTGTAATAGATGTGTAAATGGTTGACATTTATGTGCTAGTTGAGCAACAAATCTTCTGAATGACTGGAGTCTTCCTTGGAGTGATCTGAGTTGACTTATATTCTTGGGAGATGCCATCTCCATGATTGCTTTGACCTTAGCTGGATCTACTTCGATACCTCTAGCTAAAACAATGCATCCCAATACCTTGCCTGAAGTGACACCAAAGGCACATTTCTTAGGATTAAGTCGTAGCTTATATTATTCTAACTTGTCAAAGATCTTTTCTACTATTCCTATATGGTCTTCTCTGTTGTATGATTTTGCCAAGATGTCATCACATAGTATTCCATGAATGTATGCATCATGTCTTGGAATATTGTTGTCATAACTCTTTGATATGTAGCACCTGCGTTCTTTAGTCCAAAAGACACAACGTTCCAACAAAAAGTACCCATGGGCATGTGAAAGCTATCTTTTCTTGATCTTCAAGTGCCATTTTAAGCTGATTGTATCTAGAGAAACCATCCATTAAAAAAAACATGGAGTGTCCAGAAGTTAAATCTACAATGATGTCAATGTTAGGCAAAGGAAAGTCATCCTTTGGACATGCGTTATTAAGATGTTTGACGTTTGTGCATATTTTGATGCTTTTATCTAGTTTTGAAATAGGAACGATGTTGGATACCCATTGAGGATAAGCTACAGGTATGATGAATTCGACATCCAATAATTTCTTTAGTTATGCTTTGACCAGGAGAGCGATATGTGGATGCATTTTCCTTAACTTCTATTTGACTAGTTTGGCTCCTGGATTGACATTTAAGAAATGTATAATAATCTCTAGATCTAACCCCGACATGTTTGCATATGACTAGACAAAATTTATTTGCCTTCGTTTGAAGAATTCCATATATTGTTGCATTTCTTCTTCTGACAGAGAAGTTGTTGGATGTAGGATCTTTGGTTGCTCCGTTGTCCCAATGTTAACTGCCTCTATTGGTTCGATCAAAATGGATGAACTTTCTTGATAGTGCACAGGTAAAGTGTCAAATCTTCCATCTTCCGACGCCTTGAGGAGGTTTTCACCATTAGATGCATCCTTTCTTTTTACTTTTTCTTGATCTAATATTGCCAAGAAATGGTTTTCAGCATTAGACCTGATATTGTTTTCTTTATTTTCCTTTTTGCGACTAGGAGATTTGGCACCCACTTGACTGGAAGATGCATTGCTTAAATTCCTGGTGAGAGTTGTTGTGGGTTCAATTGCATTAAGATATATAGATATGGCGTGGTCATTCAGAAAGGTATCAATGGCAATATGTCCTTCATTTTCCCAATCAATAAGTTTGGGGTGGAGTAGAGGTAAGGGGTCCTCAAGTTGGGATGTCGATAGTATCAAGGGTCATGATAGATCTATCAAAGTTTTCATTATGCATGTTGATGTCTATAACGATACTCTCATCAAAATGACCTCGCACCAGAAGCTCCTGATCATCCTCGATTAAGTCCAAGTCAGCTGAATGTGATTCTAATTCAAGTGAACTAGTTCCTAATGTTTGCCCTACATACGTGTGAACTACATCGACTCCTACATCTTCTTCAAAGCATTTTTCTTCAGCTGATTCTTCAAAGTGATAGGAATCCCATTCCCATTCATTAGAATCTTTATCACTTGCAACCTGCAATCTACATATTTGTTCATATAGTGTTTGATTTGTTTCTTCATCTTTTGTTGCTATATCCTTCTTTCATAGTCAACCTCTTCAAGACTGAGATTGAGTTTTGTCAACCTTGATATGAGCTCTCTTTGATTAGTACTAGGTTCATGCTTGTTTTGATTGAGATTTAATGTTGCTTGAGAGGTGATTTTAGTTTGTTTTTCCTGTTGATTTGAAGCTTTCTTCTTTTCCCATTTCATGTTTGCTTGTGTTTGTTGCTTAGCTGATGTTTCTTCTCTTTCAATTGCCAATTGTTCTTGTCTATTTTCATATTCCTCTTGTTGTTGGCTAAAAGATGTGTCTTCTGGTAGAGTAACTTGTCCATATCCTAAGCTTGTTTTGTCTATAGCCTGTTGAGTGTAAGGTTGGATAAGTTCTGATATACCTTCTTTTCTTTTCCCTATAGGACCTATTCCAGTGTATCCCATTTTTATGAGGATGTTAAATCCTTTTCCATACTTTTCTGTAGGAATGCAGACATTGTTGATCTTTTGTTGAACTTCTTCATCCTTGTATAGCCACTGTAGCACATCTTTGTCTTTTGTTTCCTCTGATAAGGTTCTAGCACTAACAAATGCTCCATCAAATATTGAAAGATGTTTCACAATTGGTTGTTGTTTAGAGTTTGATGGTTTTCCAAAGGATTTAGGAGAAAGGGGTAATTTTGATATTGAGTATTCTCCATTCCCTCGATCTCTTAGCTACTTTTGTTTTTCCATAGTTGACAAAATTGAGGCAAATGATTTTTCTTTAGACTGTGTGTTTGAAGATGATGCCTCCCTATTATGAGGAACAATGACTTCTTGAGCTGGTTTGAGATTACAACAATACAGAAATGGATTTGAATTTGCTGAGATCGTGATTTCTTGCCCATTGTAGGGAAAATCTAAGCACTGATGATATGTTGATGGAACAACTTGTATGTCATGTATCCAAGGTCTTCCCAAGAGTATGTTGTATGATAAGTCCAAGTCTAGAACATGGAATGCTGTGTATTTTTGTAAAGGTCCCACTCTGATGGGTAACATCACAATTCCTTTAGAGGAAAGTTCTTCTTCATCATATGCTTTAATGGTGATCTTTTTCTAGGGATCAAGTGCATCTTCTGAATAACCTAGAGCATAGACAAGACTCAAAAGAGAAAATGTTGAAGCCAACTCCTCCATCTATTAGGACACGTTTAACTTGCATCTTATGAATGATGACTTTGATATGAAAGGGAGCATTATAGGGATGTTGCAAGGACATGTCATCTTCTTCGGTGAATGATAAGTAGTGAGGGGTCGTGAGGTGTCCCACCATGGTTTGGAATTGATCTATATCCAGATCTTTGGACACTATTCTATCTACTAATACTTGTTCAAGAATTTCTTTGTGTGCAGGTGAAAGCTTTAAAAGTTCTAAGATGGATATTTGTGCAGGCATTTTCTATAATTGATCCACTAGATTGTATTGTTTTGTAATGGATGACGTGTTTGTTGTAGGACCCGACAAAACAACTTTAGCTTTGCTTCTTGTGATAGCATGAGCAGATTGGTGATTTTACTTTTCTTTAACTACATTCACATTTACCACATTATCATATGTGTGAGCGTAGTTTACCTTCGCTTTACCCTTACCATTATTTGTTGTTGATGGTTCATCCTTCTCATAGTTTGGAAGCGGAGTTTTAAAATTTGTATGAGATTCATTTGTCATATGTCCATCCACAGTTATTACTCCATTATCAATCAAATCTTGGATGACATGTTTCAACTGCTGACAATTATCTGTATGATGTCCCTTGTTTAGATGGAAATTGCAATAATGGTTATCATTCCACCAAGGTAGTTTTACTTGAGGTTTGTAGTTCTTTTATTTTGGCAAAGTAATCAATTTGTTTGTGATAAATGTCTTTAGTGCTGACCCAAAGGGTTCACCAATGTTTGTAAATTATCTATGAAAGAAATTTTTGATAAATGCTTTTTGGTGATAGTTGTTTTGTTGAGCCGCTGCTGAGTGGTGGGATAAATTAAAAACCGATTTCTTTGGTTTCACATTGTTGTTATCCATTATTCCATCATTGAGGACATTATGATTTCTATTCCATAACTTTGGCTTATCATTGTGGTTGTTATTAGTGTTGTTAGGAGGACTAACTCCATCTTTGTATATTTTCAACTCACCTTTCATTATCATGGCTTCCTCCATTCTGATTCCATTATCGATCATCTTTCTGAAACTTTGATTTCCTTGCATTTTTAGATGATAACTCATTTGATCGTTTAGATTGTCGACGAATATGTCCATTTTTTCATACTCTGGCACGGTACGAGGATATTGTGAAGCTAACCGTCTCCATCGTTGTAAAAATGTCATGAAAGGTTCTCCACTCTTTTGTTTGGCATTACATAGGTCTAGAATTGTTACTTCATGTTGTATGTTGTAGGAGTATTGTGAAACAAACTTATCCACCAATTCTGAGAATGATTTGATTCCAGGTGGAAGTTTGGAGAACCATTCCATAGCTAGTCCAGTTAAGCTTTTCGGAAATAATCTCATTAAGTAGGTATCCTCATGTGTAAACTCCATACTCATTGTGAAAAATTATCGTATATAATCTTGAGGGTTAGTTCTTCCATCACATTTTTTGTATCTAGGAGTTTCACAACCTATAGGAAATGGTATCATGTTTAGATTTATGTTGAATGGATAAGGACAAATTTCTTGAAGTGAGTATCTTCTAACATTTCCTCTTTGCATATCTTGAATTTGAGTTTGCAGTGTTTGTATTTGTTGCATGAGAGTTGTGATAGGATTATCAACATGATTTTTTCTTGCATAACCATGATTTTGTATTCTAGGAGGATCTGGATCTCTTCTTGTATCATATCTAGTCCTTCTTGTATCTTCATTGGATTGAAAGTTATTTAGAATTTCTACGTCATCTCTTTTGGGAATGTAAGTTTCTTTGTTGGTTCTGGTGTTACTAGGAATTGACGTGTCATTCATTTTGAGACCAAAAATATCCTCATATTATTCGCTATTAGGGGGAGGGTCACTTTTCTTTTGTGTCAATTTGTTCACATCAAAATCTTGGGGAAGTGTAGCACCAGATTTTGCTAACATTAGGAAATATTTTTCTTTTTCTCCCTCCAATAATTTTTGCATAAATTTATCAAATTGGGGATCTTTTTTGATGTCTCTGATATTTTGTTTTGTTATTTCTCCTTCAACTTGTATTTTATCTTCATGTTCCATGGTTCTATGCTCTTCAATTATTTCCAATGTTTCGATTCCCATCTCTGTGATTTTTCATCTCTGGGCTCTGGTTAAAATGGGCATACACGTGTGTTAGATATTGTGCTAGGATTTGATAGTCCAAAAGTTGTTTTGATAAGTGACCAACTGTCAATGTAAATGTGATAGAGCGATATGACACGAAAAGATGATTCAAGTGTTTAAAAGTTTGCAAGTTTTTCGATCTTTGGTTTTGGAATGCAATGATGATGATTTGATAAAAACCAAGTTTAATAGGAACGATATATCCTACAATGTGGGACAATATTATTCTGACCAAGCATTGTAGTTTCATGATAGAGGATGATAGATCCTGATGAGAAACTATGTTTGAGTGATCAATTTATCAAAGAGGGTGATGATACACTTTGAGATGTTTAGATCTTGAACTTGTTGAGGGTGAGTACTTGGAAATCTTGAGGTGTCTAGCTTTAGAATCCAATTTGACAGATGATAACTTGACCAAGTAAACCAATAAGATAATCGAAGCATGAAATGACTGATAAATAGGTGTTTATGATCACTGTAAATTGATCGAGCAAATATGATAGACCTGAAAAAGATGCGTAAGAAGACAACTTTGGACCAATAGAGACAAAAATTTGTATGACAGTTTAAGCAACTTTAGACAACAATACATACAGACCCATATGACAAATCAAAAATCTCATATGACAAAGTACAAGCTCATACGACAATTCCCACTGAGAAAAATGATAAACCAGAGGCCTCGTATGACAACACTTACTAAGAAAAATGATAAACCAGAGGACTCGTACGACAAAACTTACTGAGAAAAATGATAAACCAAAGAACTCGTACGACAAAATGTACTGAGAAAAATGATAAACCAGAGAACTCATATGACAAAACTTACTGAGCAAAATGATAAACAAGAAGGCTCATACGAAAAAACACAAGCTCATACGACTCAAGACAAAACAAAGGTAAAAATGCTGTTTGTGTTGGCATTTCAATAGAAAGGAAGATTGTTGATATTCATTGAGGATATTGAGAAGGTTGTTGAAGATTATTGATATAACTGAAGAAGGATGATAACTATCCTTATAACATTATTTTGTCATTGATGTCAAGAAATTGATTTTCTGATTCAGTATGATGTTGCCATATCTTGAGAAGATTGATTTGAAGAGAATTAAGATGTTGGTAAAAGACACAGAAAGAATGTGATGAATAAGAGGAGGAATAAGATATTCAATGGGCAACTATTACCAAGTTAGACAATGATGAGATCATGATGTTTAGATTGTTTTGATATCCTACAAATGTTGTTGATTGTAAGGTTAATACTACACTATGCAACCAAGCAAAGAACCTAGTCGGTAAACCCTAAGGTTATCGATATCGGTTAATGAAGGCAGAATGTCTACCGAGTAAAGTTTAGTATTTACCGAGTTGCAACCGAGTTATGACAGATCGCATTAGATGGATAAAAACATTATTTAATGAAGGACAATGATTAGCTAGAGATGTATAAATGATTGGTATGCCTTGCATGAAGTTTGTTAAGGATCTATGGCAAAGGAAAATCGACAGGAAGATCTACAGCGCAGATTGAACTGCAATAACCTTGTGCAAGTTCCAAGAAAGGAATGCAAGTCCCTAGGCGAGGTAAAACATTTTCAGATCGAAAGGATACATTGAACCTAGTCAAGTTTGAAGATCTGATGGCTATGATTGATCATGGGAAATGTGATCAAGGAGATTAAGCAGTTAGCAATTGTTTATAAATAAGGAATTGTTGATAAACAATGTATGCGAGCAAGTGTAAGCACAGGGATGCTACATAGTGATTACCGAGCACAGAAGCTTGAAGACCTATTTGAATAACATAGTAGAGAGCCCAACAGAGGGACAAGATAAGTCTTATGACTAGATTGTTTTGAGCAAATAAGAATCTGCTTTAGCATTTTAGATGTGAAGTTGCAGATATATTTTTATTACTGTTATTGTGTAAGTGACAGAAAATCTCTTAACCGAGTGGACTTAACAGTCTTATTTGTAAACCCTCTATCAAGATGACATTCTAAATGAGTGTTTGAAATCGTTTGACAAGGTCACTTCTAACAAAGTGAAGATCCTAACAGATCTGAGGGAAATCCCTTAACCGGGTCACATCTAGCAATGTGTTTGTAATCTTTAATAGGATTTTCTTTTAACCGAGCATACTCTAGATGAGTATATCTCTTAGTGGGTCCGAAATCCCAAAGTGGTTTTTCCCTATTTGGGTTTCCACATTAAATCTGGTGTTATATGTGTTATGATGATTATGTGTTTATGAGTTAGCATGTTTAACAGTTTTTGGTTACATTGCTGAAGTATAAGTTACTGAGGTTGAATCTATTGATTTTATGGAAGATTTAAGTTTGTATTATTCACCCCCACTCTCATCTTGTTAGCTATTGGCATCTGTACTTTATATTTAGTATCAGAACTTACAGTTTGGATAGATTTTTTATCATTGAAGTTTGATGTTTTGCTTATGTTTTTCAGTTTTAAATGTCTTATTTTCTTGTTTCAGGGATGAGTACACAGCAAACACACGATATGATAAGTGACCTCAAGCACAATATGCTTCCTAAGGAAGTTGGTTGAGAGAGAAAACCTTTTCTTGCAAGCTTAGGTACACACCCAATAGCTAATCAGAATACGACCATTGAGTCTCACGCAATGGATTCTCAATGCCGTATTATCCAACTGCAAATGCTAATGGGGGCACGATATGGCAAGTGTCTTGGGAGAGTTACTATCTCTCTTGCACAAAGATTATCACCCTTTTGGAGGTGAATCGGGTAGCTTCTAATTTAATTTGGAACTAGTAAGGGATCCGTTCAGCACGTCAGGGTATAAACTCAATTAAGAGGTCTCCCAGCCTTGAAAACCAAGGTTTGATATACCCGAAGGTATGAAGGAGAGTTGTTCCTGAGCACTGCCATTGACTTGATTTTCATCAAATCACATTTATTTTATAGTGGGCTGGATTACTTGGCATCAGCCGTTCCCACTTAGGTCGTTCCCCTCTCACCGACCTTAATGACTAAGAGTTATTAGCTCCTCGGGAGGGCGGGCCCGCTAAAGATATGCACTAATGAAAGCAAAGGATGAGTCTAGATTTCTGATCACCTAAGAAAGGTGAGAGCATACTCGCTTATCATCAAAACACATAAAACATGATTGTTCATTTCCATTAGCAAAAACAAGTGTGCCTACAAAATTTAAAGAAGACATAGAGTTTAGTTGAGTCCTCCTAGGCAACCTACAAAACAGATGTATTAGTAGTCATGATGTGTTTTTGGTGAAATGAAGCTTTGACAAACATAATCTTTGACAATCATCCTGCAAAAACCAGTTAGGCTACCGAAAAACTCATAAACAGACCAGGGTTAGCATTAGTAATGATCAAATTGAAGAAAGAAAACCCTAAAATGCAATTTGCTTTGAAAACACAGAAGCAGAATTTTGTACGATAGTATTTACCTAACCGTACGAGTGCAAAATGGAGCTCGTATGACAATTCAGTCTCCTTAAAATCTTGTACGAGTCAGGAAGAATTATCATTTCAGTGCACAAAGGAGCTCGTACGACACTGAAAAGGGACTCGTATGAGATTTTGATTCAGACCTACCCAAAAATGAAGATTTGATGATGCGTGAGAGGCCAAAAATGAGATTTTCAGCTCCACAGTGGGTACCAAAACGTCGTGCTCTATGAAGTGTGATACCTGTAGTTGTAACATAAAACACTCAATAGATCATTACAAGCATGGTTAGAAAATCATAAGCAAAAGAAAGATAAAACCATGACAAAGCAACCTATCGCCTCCAAAGAGATGCGAGTATGGATTTGCTCTCAGATCTGGATAAGCAATCCCAGTGACTTGAATACACCTAGATGGAGGATTTAAAATGATAATGTTATGCAAAGATGAGATTGATTGTGCTAGATTGATCCAAGAGACTAAATAAGCTAATGATGTGCATGATTAAGCTATGATGATGATATAATTAAGCTAGAAAAGAGATTGATTAAGCTACATGAATCAACAATTATGCTAGGAAACAATCAAATTAAACTAAATCTAAGATGCAATTGTTGCCTATAACAATGCTCAAATGATATGCTAAAATATATATGCCTATAGTAACAATTCATAAGATGAAATGAGATGGGATCCTTATTCCTCCAAAATTGGGGATATTTATAAGATTTCCAAGGCCAGGTGTGAGGTGGCAAGAATCAACAGTCAAGATTGAGTCTGAAGATATCAAGGGTGAAATTGGAGGAGGTTGGAGAAGAGGTTGGAGGAAGAGACACTTGTCATCTTTGTGGTGACAAGTGTCAAGGAGGTTTTCTCATAAAAGGGTAAGTGTCCAAGAGAGGAGACATGTGGCCAAAGTTCCGTGTGTCTCAAGAAGAAAATATCCATACCATAGGAGGTTAGGATAAGGAGGTTAGAATGTGCAAGATAGGATAGGGTTAGTTAAACCCAAGGTTAGGTGGAATGGGTTATTTTAGAGGGATGGTTAGGTTAGGTGGTTAGAAGTTAGGAGGCATGTGGGTAATTTGAATTTAAAAATTCAAATAATAGGAAAAGACTAATTAATTCTCAACAACTCATAAATTGATTTGTTTTAATTAATTAGGGGATTCGAAGAATTGATTGAAATGGGGGGAAGAGATTAATTAATGAAAGGGGACTATGGAAATGAACCTATTAAATAAATCCTTAGATTTATTAATAAGTAGATGAAAGGGAGAATTTAATCAAATTGCGTAATGAATTCAATTAAATTAGGAAGGGGGATTAATTAAATAATTACTTATTTAATTAATTATCTTCAGACCATTTTTAGGTGTATACAGTATCCATATAATAAATCACTAGTTTGGACCAAACATTGATTGTAAATATCAGACCTATTGTATAAGGTTATTTACTTGCTAAAAATGATGGACATTATTGAAGGTTATATTTTTAAATAAATTATTATTATTAGATAATTTGTGTATAAGGTTCAAGTTGACATATTACTTAATTGATTTTTGTACTATAAAAATTATTCTTGTCGTAAGTGTGAAGTAGAGTACCTGCAACTGCAACACAAACACTCAATAGATCATTACAAGCATGGTTAGAAAATTGAAATCAAATGAAAGATAAACCATGGCAAAGCAACCTATCGCCTCCTAAGAGATGCGAGTGTGGATTTTCTCTCAGATCTAGATGAGCAATCCCAATGACTTGACTACACCAAGATGAATGATTTAAAATGATATGGTGTGCAAGCTAGATGAATGCATGATTAAGCTAGATTGATTCAAGAAGCTAATTATGCTAATGATATGCATGATTATGCTAAATGATATATGCAAATAAGCTACATGAGAGATTGATTATGCTATATGATGAAGAATTTATACTAGAAGTTGGTCAAATTAAGCTAGATCTAAGATGCAATAAATGATAACAATGTTAAACTAAAATGCTAGAAATGATATGCCTATATTAACAATGCTTGAGATGGGATCCCTTATGCTCCAAAATGGGGGATATTTATACGATTTCCAAGGCCAGGGATGAGGTGGCAGAAATCAACGGTCAAGATTGAGTATGAAGATATCAAGGGTCAAATTGGAGGAGGTTGGAGAAGAGGTTGGAGGGAGGGACACTTGTCATCTCTGTGGTGAAAAGTGTCAAGGAATCTTTCTCACAAGAGGGCAAGTGTCCAAGGGAAGAGACGTGGTAAAAGTGCCATGTGTCTCAAGGGGAGAATATCCAACCCATAGGAGGTTAGGATAAGGAGGTTAGGATGTGCAAGATAGGATAGGGTTAGTTAAACCTAGGATTAGGTGGAATGGGTTAGCTTAGGGTTTGGTTAGGTTAGGTGGTTATAAGTTAGGAGCCATGTGGGCAATTTGAATTTAAAAATTCAAATAATAGGAAAATGCTAATTAACTTTCAACAAACTCATAAATTGATTTGTTTTAATTAATTAGGGGATTAGAAGAAATGAATTTTATGGGGGGGATTAATCAATTTAGATTAATTAATCAAAGGGGACCATTGAAATGAACTTATTAAATAAATCCTTATATTTATTAATAAGCAGGTGAATGAGGAATTTAATCAAATTTCTAATGAATTCAATTAAATTGGGAAGACGGATTAATTAAATAATTGCTTATTTAATTAATTATCTTCAGACCATTTTTAGGTGTATACAATTATAATTTGATATAAATGTGAAATGAATATTATTATTGAATTATTTATCATTCCTTGCTATACACTTCCTAGTCGATGAATCCATATCCTATATAGTATGGTTATCTATATGTACATGTACATATATGTGTGTATGTGTCTATATATAACATGCCGCAAAATTACAAGATGTCAAGACTTAAAGATGTCGAGACAACAAGCATGAGGAGTGATTCAGTGTTGGGAAAAGAAGAAGGTGAGATGGTGTCAAAACCTGATAAAGAGGAGGTTAAGGATGAATTGCAAAATTGGGTAGAAAGGCATGATGTGATAATGATAGGAACAATGATTTGTTCCTTGGTTTCAAAAGAGGTTAGTGGGAAGTCAATTTTTGTCAAGATAGAGGTATATAAACACGATGATATAGAGATGATTGGGGCAAAGAATCTTGTGAAAGCGACGAAGGTAAAAGGTGAAGTGAGTAAAGGTGAATGACAAGGACAAATGTGTAAGTTTAATCATGCGCCAAGTGCAAAGAAGATGATAGTCCAAGAGAAATATGGCAGAGGTATGTTATCAAGTGTTCAGGAAAATTCACCATCAGTTTTCGATGAGGGAAAGGTCAGAGGGTATCCATCAGTTCAGTTTATGAAGATGGAGCAATTTCTAGGTGGTAAGGAGTTTATCAATGCAAAGAACAATGAAAATCTTCAATACATGATCCAATGGAAAGGAATTAAAAATGAAATAGAATTTGGAGAACAAGAAGTTTAAGTGATCAAGCATAATCTACGGAAATATAATCCTCAACGGACTTGAGTTCTTTTTTTAGTCTGGGTGTATGGTGCAAGGGCACCATGATAGTCCATTTTGTAAAGGACATCTTATGTTAAGTTTTAGGGTGTTTGAGTCTTAGTTGGTCAAATAAAGTTATAATAGACCATTTATAATGTAACTAGAGTCATTTGGTTTCAAACTTACAAATATTGCAAAATCTTGTAAAAGTGTTATGTGAGAAGTTGCAAAAATGCAAAAGGTGGGAAGTTGAATGGTCATTGGATTTGAAAGGTAGTTGTACTTAGTTATTTATGGTGTTAAATGTTTAAATAATCCTTTTAATTGTTGAGGTCAAGGTTGGTGACTGTTTGACATGGTGTATTGGTGAGAAAATCAATAAAACACACTGTTTTTTCTGCACTTTCTATTGGTTTTTTGTTGTTACACAGACTTGTATGGACGTGGACAACCTCCTTATAGTTTGAAATTGGTTTTTTTATTTAGATAATTTAATTACCTAACTACTGGTGGTGGTGGCATCTAATTTTATTAAGTTTTAAAGGTCATGGCCAATTTATCGAAAACAGTCTGAAAACCTCATGATTTTGGGCATAGGAGGTGCATAGGAGTTAGGGTTTGTAGAAAATATCTTGGAAAATGATTTTTAATAGTTTTAAATGTTTGGGTAGACCATTTATAATATTTATAAGCCATTTTTATAATATTTTGAGGCATGGAGTGTCAAAACCATGTTTCAACCTAGTGGAATAAGCCTAATTAGGCCTTGTAGTGAAATTACTAATCAATTTTTTACTTTGTTGTTCCAAAACACCCCCTACCCATTTCAAGATATGTTTATAAGGCCAAAATTGATACTTAAATATATTCTTATATTTTGGAAATCTCATTTGCATTAACAATTATGCTCGAAAAACCCTATTTGTTGCTCTAATTAGGCTTAATCCACTATGTAGTAGTCAATATTTGAGCCCTTTGTTATGAATTAACCCTATCTCATTTTCTAATATGTTGTTAAAATCCCAAAAGGGTACTCAAAACTGGTCTTAAGTTGTAGGGGTGGAGCCTGGTTTGGAAATTACGCCCTATTAAACCCTTCAGGAGGGTTACTAGGAGAAATGAGGGTTTGAGTGTGAAACCACCAAAGTTAGGGACTTGAAACTTGAAATGGCAGCAAATAGTGATTTTTTTAACTTTAAATGGATTTCTAAACCCCTTCTCTACATCACATCTTTCATTATCATCATCATCCTAAATTTAGGTCTTGGCTTAGGTCATATTTTGCATATCTCAAACCATTGCTTTGCATTTACCCTCATTGCATTAGGTTCTATCATTGCATATTACAAACCCTATTTCTTGACTTAGGTTTATATTTCCATAAATTTTCATTCATATATTTGGTCTATTTTATAACATTATGTCATATTATATCATTGGTTCATATCATATCATACCATTAGTTTACATCATATCCTTAAATCATTTCATATCTCTAGGTCATAACACATCTTAGGATCATTTAATATAATATCTTGCATTCATACTCTAGGCCTTGGTCATTAATCATTATCCTTATTGCATGTAGTTCCAATATTAGGATTGTCAAACTTCAAAATGAAAACTTTAGACTAAACCCTAAGTTGTTGTAAGTCTTGACCTTGTCAAACATTTATCCTTTTGTCATCATCATTTCATCAAACCTAGCTTAGTATCCAAGCATATAGGTAAGACTTTTTCATTTCCCTTATTATAATTTGGTCCTTTGTCCTCTTAAGGGCTTGAATTTGTCTCAATTTCTCAAGGTTGTGTCTTTAGAGTTGCATTTCAAAGGTTTGTCCAAATCTTAAAAACAACAAAAACATAGATTGTGTTGTCATTCTGATTACATTATCGTCTTTTAAGTTTCCACTTAGTTGCATAATTATTGTCATTTCAAAAATTAAAAAATTCCAAGAACATAAGTTGCATATCATTATCATTCTAACAATTCAAAAATCCCAAAAACATTGCATAGTGACATGCATGTTGAAACAAGGTTCCAATCTCCTATGGTGCAAAAAAGTTTGACATATTAACCAAAAATTGGTTCAATTAATAACACAATGCAATCAATTTTTAATCCAAGGCAATCACAATTCTATTGAACCCAACAACAAGGCAATATCGATCAAACTTCTTATAATGAAACAAGTGTCTAAATACAAAAACTAGACAAGAAACTAGCTCGAGAAACAAAGATCTTGGAACAAAAAGTGAAAAACAATGAAAATATTACATTTCAAATGTCCAAAACATTTCAAAAATTTCAAGGTCCAAACCCAAACCTTGAGCCAAATTATGTAGAATGGTGCAGGGGCACTTAGCAATTTTTATTGAGTTTGTTTCCAGGATGTTGGAATCATGTTTTTAGTTTTGTAATAAGGCGAAGAGGCCATTGAGTGTGTTCTCAAATAATTGTAAGGGCCCTAAGAGTCTTTGTTTGGCCAATGTTGGCATATGAGCTCTTAAGGGTGCCAGGTAGAGCACTTAATAGGATAAGTTATTTTGGGGTTAATGTTGTTTTGAGTTTTTTTAAGGTCATATGAGTCATTTGAAAGTGGCCAAGTTTGGGTTTGAGCAAAGTTGCTCACCTACGCAACAAATTGCAAAAGTTGCTCATAGCAACTTTGCAACATTTTCATACACCAACGGTTAGTTGGTTGTCATAGTTGGTTATGAGTGTGTGTAACTACTCCAAGGACAATATAAGGCTTGGAAAGACCGATGATAAATGGTTGTTGTTTTTGTTGAAGACCTGAAGCAAATAGACAAGTTTTGGTTTCCCATTTGGTGTGTTCTTCTGAGTTTTTTATATTCTTTGCAAGTGTGTATGACCAATACGGATTGACATGTCCAAGATAGGGTCATGGATTGTGAGACTAGTGTCTTACCTTCATTTTGTTTTTGATTTGGATTCTTGAAGTGTTGTAGTTTGTGAATAAACTTCATTTTGTTGCAGACGGGTTCAAGAGCCCTAAAAACCAGGGTTTTAAGAGCAAAATGACTCCAACCTAACGTTCCAGGGTGGATATTGTTAGATTCAATAATAGTCCCAAAGACACTGAGAGGGGGGTGGGGGGTGAATCAGTGTCTAACCGATTAGATGAATATTTAAACTTATTTATAACTTTGCAACCCCAAACAGTGTACAGGTAAACAAGAATTAATGTAGTAAACACAAATAACAAAGATAGCATAGAAACACACTATAACACAGGATATTTTAATGAGGAAACCCAGTGTGGGATTTGTGACCCACAATATTTACTCACTGGCCAATGAATAAATACTACTTACAATAAGGGCCTACACATGCAGGAAGGCCAACTACCTGGAGCACACTACTCAAAAGAGTCTCACTGACTACAATATGGATAATTAAATCCAATACAATGTACTGCTCAAAATAGCATCTCAAATGCCTGGTTCAGTTCCAGTTTAAGCTCAACTAGATACCTTAACCAAAACCTTCGTTGTCCACTATATCACCTTATACAATAATTATATTATTCCATTACTACCTCATCAAAATGACCTATGAGATCTCATACATATATGAGTCTATACAATATACCAAGTCGGCTTACAAATAGTTAATTACATTTACAAAAAAATTCACATAAACAAAACTTTATCCCATGTCAGCTTGAGTGCCAGTATACTTCAATTTCGTTGTAAACTAGATACCGGTGAAAGTGCCTGCGGGTGTCGGTGCCTGCCGGTGTATGATATCTGTGATGTCAGTGCATGTGTAGAAACCTGTTGCTGGTTGGTTGCCGGTTGGTTGCCATCAATGACAACATCAACTATTCTCATTAGAGTGTAGAATGCCAACAATCTCCCCCTTTGGCATTGATGGCAACACTCATGAGAGAAATCCAAAACTGCTATCCAAAAATGAAATTTAAAAAGATGTGCTCCCCCTAAGCAAGTGATCTCCTCTGTGCATTTATTTTCTCCATACTACTCCTTATTTTTCTCTATACTACTACTCCCCCTTTGACATCAATGAAAAAGGATGTCAAAAAGAATCAAAGAATATAAAAATGCTACCTCATTGCCTGTAACCGGTTGGTTACAATCTGAAAAATGTTTGCCAAAACTAGATTTAGGTTCTGCATGAATTTGTTGTTGTCAGAGAGAATGGTCTCAATTTGTTGGATCATACCGGTTAGATAGTGCATTTGTTGCTCTGGTGATCGCTCTCCTTGAACTGTCGCCTTAGATAATTCAACTCGTTGAGTAATTAGACTGTCCAATTTTGGACCAAGTTTACTTTTGAGTTCCCGAGCTTTATACCTTATTCTTGCCTTTTCTTTCTCAAGTTTATCTAACTTCTCTTCAAAAATTTCCATTTCCTGCTCAAAAACTGAGATAAGTCCTGAAGAACCTATCAAATTATCTGCAATATCATCGATTTGTTTTTGTGTCTTCTTAATTTCTTCATCTATTTCCTCTGTCAAACAGTGAGGTTTACATGCTTCTCTATATAGCTTCTTATACTCCAAAATTTTAGAATTAAGTATTGGTAAAAGTGTGTCCAAGTGATCGGTACATTTCTTTATAGTGTTCTTAAAGAATGTAATTTTCTCTTTGTCAACTCTCTCCTTAATGGTATCCTCATTCACCTTTTCCAGAGTGAGAACATTTTCAGAAATAAATTTGGACAATGTGTCCAATTTACCTAAAGAATCATTAATGTGATCTATCTTGCAGGTAGGTGCTGTAGTACCCCTACCCTAATCAATCTCTAATCTTGGTTTAATCTTGGTTAGTGTATCTTAATACAATGATTATAGTCAGATGTTTGATTTAACGCATAGCTGTTGATGTGATTTTCACACTAGTTGTATGCAAGTTGTTAGTGTATCTATTTCGTGGTATTAATATCGGGCTAACGCTTTCATTAAAATTTTATATATGTATGCATGTATGACTCTTGGTTGTAGGAAATTTCAGGTACCATGCCGCATGAGTGTGAGGTTCGTCTTCACCTAGATTGCAGGTTTGAGTGTACCTTTTTAATCCTTAGAGTTGGATTAGGTGGTCGTAAGACCCTAGTTGACCTTAGTCGTGCTCCAGTGAGCATCGCCAGTCGTCGTCGGTAATCCCTTTTTGTTTGGGTTTGCGAGTCGTCTGTTTGGTTGACCTTCTCGGTTTGCGTGCTTGGTGTGTCTGGTTAAATTGATTAAGTAGTCCTTAGTAATTATCTTGATTAAATATGCGTTTGTGCATTGAAGATTTATGGGCTAAATTAATCGGGATTTTGTTATGCGATTTTCGTTGTTATTGGATTGCTCGTTTTAAATTGGGAGTAAGTTCGATTAAATGACTGATTTTGAATATTAAATGTATTTTAGATATGCTATTGAAAAGAAAGTTTTGTATTTTATCGCTATAGACTTAATTGTATTATGTTGGCTTCTGAAATTAGAAAGGTTAAATTGAATTAAATGAGAAAATCGATTTTTGATTTGGAAAGCAAGTTAATTTGTTGCTATAGTTAGAAAAGAATTAAATTTGAGAAGTATTTTTAAATAAAAAAAATTTAATTCCAAAAATGGAATTTTTGGTCAACTCTTCCATATAACCCAAAATTTGGGAAAAATTTAGAGGATGGACATTTTGGAGAAATTTTGGTTGGAAAGATATTTTGGAGATGAAATTTGGGGGTTTTTGGAGAGGAGGCAGTTTTGCTGGATCTGGCAGGTGGGCTCTCCTTCAGCTATTCCAGGATTGCGTATGAAGGTAGGAATCTGAATTGTTTTCTTGTTGCCAAAAGAATTTACTGTTCTGGTTGAAAGAAATGAATTTGTTATTGAAAAATTAATTTGATTGTCCATTATGAGTTTGGCTGGAGATTTTATTGAGATGTGTCATTCCTCATTGCTGTTTGGGTGTTGGAAAACCCCTTTGTGTTTGGAGAGAATGTTAATCACCAAAGAAATGGGATACCAAAACAAATTTCATTGGAACCGGATTTTATGCATATCGAAATATAATTTCGAAGGGTTTCATTGTTTATCGTTTTTTTGTGTTCAAAAAAAAAAAGAACTGTGTGTTTAAAATAATATGGATTCTATCGAACTGTGCGTTTTTGTTCAAACCCGGTCTGTGCGTTTTTAATCAAGTTAGCAATATTTCGGACTGGGCATTTTTTTTATTGTTTCAAACCGTGGGTTTGGGGATTGGAGGCAGGGAGCGGAGCTCCACCCGCTCCTCCTCCCCTTCCCCCACTCATCCCCCGCTTGCTCCCCCGTTCCCTTGGATATCCGCGTTGGGTGTTGGCCGCGGTGGTCGCAACTCCACTGCGGTGGCCGCAGGGGCCGCGGAGCCTGCAGGCACTGTAGTGGCGCCGCTGCTCGGGTATTGCCCTGCGGCTAGGGTTAGGGCACGGCCCGCCCTCGCCTCATTTTTTTTAAATGCGTTTTTTTTTTAAAAACATAGTTTTTAACATGGTTTTTTTTTTTAATGTATTTTTTTTTTATCATTCAAAAAAAAATGCATATAATATTTGTAAATATTATTTTAATGATTAAGTTTAATTAGTTCTTAATTTTGATTAAGGTGGCATAATAGTGGCAAATGCTAGTTGATATTGATTAATTTTATAATGGAGTTTATAGGCTAATTGTCATTCAACTTCATTTCGTGACTTTGCCCCTTCTAATTAAGTTCTACAATGTAATTTCGCAATTAGATATTATTGATTTTATTCTGATTGATCTTGGATTAATAAATCTAGATCTTACCTTCTAGCTGATTAGAGCATTTGGCTAATTAAGGTAGTATTGTATAAAGACAAAATAGAATAATGTGTTATTGGAAAATCGTTGAAATACGATGTAATTACTAATTGATGATGTTAAATATTATCGTAGAACATATCATTTGAGTAATTGAGAAGTAAGTGAAATATTTATCGTTGGGTATTTGAATTTAAACGATATGCTTTGGAAATGATTATCTCCATTTAGATTCTCTTTCTACATTTTTATTTCCGTAATCCGTATAATGCATTTGGGCTTGAGAAATAATACAAAACTGGAGAGGTCGGTTTTAGACCGGTATGTTAATGATGTTTTGTTGGAGATTAAATATCTTATTTATTTGATTAATGGTTGTCTGAGTTTAATTAATATGAATTGGTTTAAAAACTCATTATGGCTTAAATGTCTGTTCTATGCTTTGAACCTTAAAGAGTTAGAAAACCAAGAATAACTTATCCCTAGATGAGGTAGATAACTATAATCTGATTTGGATCTTGTAGAAAACTTGATCGACTTTTAATGTTTAGATCAATTTGGAAAGATTGCATCTATTGAATATTGTCTTTTCTGTTTATTGCCTATGCGAGTTTAATTTCTGTATTCACTTTTAATTATGAAATGGCAAGAGTGCTTTGTTTGATAGGACCCTGTCGTATGGCTTGATTTGGGGTACCTGTATTCAGTCCTCGGTTCCGAGATGACTGTTGTATTGTGGTAGTGTCGTAGTTGGTCATATCCTCTGTGTGTGAGTCGAATGACGATTTGTGGTTGACCATTGTTGGTCGGGTCTCTAGTTAGAGTACCGTCAGTAAGTGTTCATCTTTTGAGTCGTGTTTGACCAGATGATTGTTTCTCTCTTCTTGAACTCCGTTCGCCTGACCATGTGTATTCCTTGGTTTTGAGTTCGTCTGAGTATAGTCTAGTGTCGTATGGGAAAGTGGCTTTCGATTGGGGGTCGCGCCCAAAGTGGCTGCTGGGTAACCCGTTGAAAGTGAGTCTAATAAGTGATAACCTAATAGTAGATTAGAATGTAATCTCTAAATAAGATAATGTGCCTCACACATGGGATGAGTGCTATCATAGACTCGACATGCTGTGAGAAGGCCTGAAATGGCAAACCATCATCCTTGTCTTCACGAGAGGATGTGTGGGTCCACATGAAGCTTGGATGGGCCGGAAGCTCGGATTAGGTTGCCAGGGTAACCAGTGTATGGGGCCGGGACCTATGAAGACTTGCCACGGTAACCATACCAGGTTGTGTGATGACACTTGTCCCTACGTTCGCTAGTGTGTTGTCGTTTTGTCCTGTTAAGAGTACCTTTGTGGGTCGTCCTTTTTTTTATGCCCTTGTGAGTATCGGTTTCATGTAGACCTTGGGTGGTGATGGCTCAGTTTTGTGGATGCTCTTCTGGACCTTTGTATTAGCTTCGATTATGTTCAGCTGGATCCTGTTCTTTTTAGGGATCGTTTATGTATTTATTGATCGATATGGTCGTTTGTATATTGTTTATGTTTCGCCTTCATGGCTGGATTGTAATGGTGTAACCTCTTGTATTCTTAACTTTATTAATTATCAGAGGGGTCTTGCAGTTGAGCAGACCCGGAGATGTAGCCCTTTAGGGGTGAACTCCGAGATCATTATGGTGTTATGTGATGTTATTCCCTTATGTTTCCTTTAATCAGCTTTATCTTGTATGATTAGCTTATGTTAGAATGGATAAGTAGATAATGGAATTAACTTTAAATGCTTATATGCAGTCCTTTCTTGAATGCCATGTTGATCGAATGCATAAGTGGATGAGATTTATCGTAGATGCTAGTATACAATCATCTTTTAAAATGTATTAAATTGGAATATGAAAGAATGTAACTTAGAGTAATGGAATATATTCAGTTGTTGTTAAGGAAATTAAGTATGCCGGAAAAGATCTCATATGATTTTGATGAAATCCTAGTGTATTAAGATATTAGATGTATGGCTTGTAATTTTAAATGAAAAGCTTGAATGAAGATTATGAATAGATCTTAATGGATGAATCCTTGCTTGTGTTTTATATTTCCATCTTTTGAAAGAAATTATCCTGACTAAGAATTATCTCGTTATTAAGGTAATCAGCTATATTGGATTAATTGTGTGAGTTAAGTGAATTGTGAAATTTAAGTAATCTCGTTGGGAAACTCTTTAGGTGTTAGTTGATGTCTTCCGCTATGTAATCTGAATCTTTGATATCTTGTTGTATCTTAATGTGGTGTAACTTTTAAAAAAAAATAAAAATTATTGCACTCTAATCTTGTATTTTGGCTTATCCCTTCAGGGTTTCCTGGCGGGGCATTACAGGTGCAGTCATTTTCAAGATAGGTAAGGTGTTATCAATAGCCTTAAATGCTAAGGTATTGCAATCTGTTATCCTCTTGATAGAATCCAAAAGAACATATGTGATGTTAGTCGGTCTGATTTCTCCTGCAATTATGCTAGATTCTCAAACTACCTTTATTATTTGTTCCTTATTGCCAAAAAATTGTTTCTCTTTACTTTCATTTTCTTCCAGTGGATCTATCTATGTCTGTACCTCTTCCTTTGATGGTTTCTCAATATGTACAAGTACCTCTACCTTTGATGGTTTCTCTGTAAGTACCTCTTCAACTGTCAGTTTCCCTGATTCATGTTGCTTTGTGTTAGTTGTCTTATCCTCTGTAGGTTTCTCAGTTTCCAGTTGCTCTGCTTGAGCCAGTATCTCAATGTTCTGAGAGTCAACAGTTTGTGTTGGTTTCTCAGTCTGCTGAGAGTCTACAGTGTGTGTCGGTTTCTAAGAGATCTTTATATTTTCACTATTAGCTGCCTGTTCCTTATCTACAACAATGTTTATATCTTGTGTATCTACATTCATTGTGAAAAGTATCTCAGACTCCAGGTTAGTATCATCATGAGTTATACCTTCAGTAGCCATATCCGGTGGATTAGCCATGTGTACCAGAGGGGTATCCTGAGGTGGCGGTGGAAGATTATTTGTAATCTTTATAGTAGGAACACCACCAATTTTACCTTTTCCCTTGTCTTTCTAATATACCTTGAATGTCTTGTCCATTTTCAGTATGTTTCTTTCCTCTTTCTTTTCCTTCTCAACAAAAAATATGTCCCATCTGTCTGCAGTCTCATCTGCAATTTCCTTAACCCTTCCAGCCATTAGGCTTACTTGTCGGTGCCCACTGACAAATACTAACCGGTTAGCTTCAGATATAAGCTCATCTATCTCTTCCTTAGAGTTTACCAGATGTACAACCAAAAGTGCTTCAACTTTCAATTTCTTGTCAAGTTTCATTACTAATAGTCGATTAGCCTCAAGTCTCAGATAGAGATCATTAGGTAAAACATCCACAACCTCAATCAAAACTTTCTTGTAAATATCCAAATGTAGAATAATGCTTTCTTCAATAGTTACTTTGTCAGAATATTTAAAATAATGATACCATTTATTTACATTTACCAGATTACCTTCTTGTGTTATTTCATTCAGTAGATCATCCAGTGTAGGGGTAACCGGTGTCTGTTTCGTATTTGGTGTAAGCTTCTTCTGCGGTTCCCTAACCATCTATTGCTTCTTTCTTTGTGTTTTGGCTTTCTTAGGAGGAGGAGAAGGTACCAGTGGGGTTTTCCTTTTCCTTTCCACTTTCTTAAACTCAATAGCCTTGCCACTATCAATATCAGCAGATGTCACAACCGGTGAAACATGTGCTTCTGGTTGCAGTCCTTTAAGCTCACTAGCTGATATACCACTGATATTCATGACATTTTCCTTAATTTCACTGGCCTTCTTAGAGGCATCTCTGATAAACTTGTCTCTTTTATTCCTTTCTTTCTACATAGATACATTACTTGCAATAGTTTCTACATTACCAAATATTCCTTCAAATGGCTCCCTAGGTGCATCAAGTAGGGCTTTTGCATATGTTTCCAGAATAGGTAGGTCTACCTCATAACCCATCTCAACAACCAAAATAGTTCTAGGGCTTACTGCTTCCATCCAAGTCTCATGTCTTTTAATAACAAAACAAATTTGCTTGTCATACTTATCAACTATGCTCTGTGGTAACCTCTCTCTTTCTCTCATCTTAGTTTGAAAAGATCTAAAGTAATCTGCAATGTTCTTATCACAGTTAGTGCCCATACTGGTGAAAGCTTCCTATATCTGTTTTCCTACCAGGATGTCATAACCAAAATCTTTGTGACCTATACCGGGTATCTCTTTGGTAAAGTATAGCATTAAGCATACTAGTAGGTTCCCAAAATGGAAAATACATTTCTTATCTCCCTTAATCTTCTTCAAATTGTCAATCAATTCATCTTTAAGCCACTCACAAACATCAATCTTAGCATTATTATTCACCATCTCATATGCACTATGAATACAAAGGCTAGAAACTGAATTCAACCTATTGGCATGTGTTGCTTTATATCCAAGTATCATACTAACATATCTCACATTTATATCCTTAACATCATTGACTCTAAGTGATCTGCTATCAGATGTGGCTCTGGTTAAGCTTGTCACATTCTTGTTAGGTATTTTCTTGGTTTTATTAGGTCTACTACCGGTTGAAGGTAAACCAGTAACTGTCTGAATTGCTTCCTTGGTTATCTTGCAAACAAACTCTAACCACATGAACTCTCCATGGACTCTGCTCAATACAAGTCGTACAACTTCCTTTGGAAATTTGGGAATGTTCAGCATTTCTACAAAACCTAAGTCTTCCACAATCTTATGTTTAGGTTTAATCACACCTTATTCATCGGTAATAACCTTATTGAACATTTTCTTCAAATCCTCAATCCCTATGTCTTTTATGTTGCAGTGGATGTAGATTCTAGGGTCTTCAACAAATGCGACACCCTTCAGAATTTTTGAAAAAGCTTCGACAGAATCATCTTGCTTTGTAATCTCAGGAATAATCTTAAACATGGGTCTAGGGCATTTGATGTTTTCAACAATGATAGGTTTTGCAATAAACTCAGGAATAGAAGATGAAGTTGCCATTATGATAAATAACTCTTAACTTGAAATTCTCTAAATGTCTGAAAATCACTTCGCTACTTCGCCTTAGAATGGCCTTGCTTAGTTTCGCACTCTCTGAATGCTTGAATGCTTGGTGAGTCGAAATGAGGGTTTTTCGGTGCTTTATAGCCAAAAAGGTTCTTTAAATCCGCATTAAATGCTCACCGGTTAAGTGAAAACTTAACATATCTACCGGTAAAGAAGAAATGTGTCTTCTTCCCATCAATCGAGGGTAAAATGCATGATTTTCAATTTGTTGCAATACCCCCTAAGGATTATTCCTCAATCAGATGAAGAATCTCCTACTGGTGGAGGGTTACTCTATAATACCAGTGCAGAGACAGTTTCATCAACTTTCTGATCTCCCTTCTTAATCCATTGTTTTGAAAAATCTTGCTTTATTTCATTTACCTTTTCTTTTCCCTTCACACTAGATCCTTTATTGTTCACCGGTATAGTCTTGCTTCTACAAAATTTTGCAATATGCCCAATCTTGTTACATGCATAACAAGTTACATTATTCCTCTAAATAGGTTTTTCATATCCTTGACCAGTTTGTGTTCTGCATTGATTAGATAAATGCCCAAATCTACCACAAACATAGCATTTCACATTCATTCTGCGATTTTTTGAATTGTGACCAACTTTATTGCATTTGGAGCATTGACCAGTGGGTAAGTTTGTATTCTCATTATTTCTAAATCTGCACTGATTTTCTCTATGACCAAATTTATTGCAATTGAAACATTTCCCATTGAATTTATAAGCATTAGGTTGTCTTACTGGTTTACTGTGATCTTGATTGTTTGCAGTCCCAGAACTTTCTCCATGTTCAAATCCAAGTCCAATTGTATCTCCATTAGGTTTTTGTCTTTTCAGCATGTCATCAAGTCTTTCTGAACTTTTCTTGAATTTGTCTTTGTGTTCATTTGCAGTGATCAACTCATTTTCAAGAATTCCAACTTTTCTCACAAGCTCATCTTTATCATGCTGCATGTGAATCAAATTTGTCTTTAGCATATCAATTTAATGACTAAGGCTTAGATTTTCATTACCTCCATCATTAAGTCTCCTAGTCAAGTCTTCTTCATTCTTATTCCTATCTTCAAGATCCTTACATAGCCTCATGGTTAAGTCTTGCATTTCATTTCTCATGTTAGTGTTCTCTTGCCTCAACTTGTCTACAATATCACTAAGAGTTTCCTTTTCATCATCATGTTTCTGCATTTTCTCATGAAGTTCTTTCATCTTATTTTGTGCTATAACCAGGTTCTCCTAAAGTCCTTTAATGAATTCCTTAGCAATCCTCAGATCATCTTCAAGTTTGATATTCTTCAAATTTTCTGCATCAAAATCTTCAAGAGCTCCTTCCAACTATTTTCTTAAGTTCTCCATTTGTACCGGTTTCAGAATCTTCCTCAAGCTATTAAGCTTTTGCAAATAGAGGACCTGGCTCTGATACCAATTGTTAGATTCAATGGTAGTCACAAAGACACTGAGAGGGGGGGGGGGTGAATCAATGTCTAACCGGTTAGATGAATATTTAAACTTATTTATAACTTTTCAACCCCAAATAGTGTACCGATAAACAAGAATTAATGTAGTAAACACAAATAACAAAGACAACATAGAAACACACCATAAAACAAGATATTTTAACAAGGAAACTCGGTGTGAGAAAACCCTCAGTGGGATTTGTGACCCACAATATTTACTCACTGGCCAATGAATAAATACTATTTACAATAAGGGTCTGCACATGCAGGAAGGCCAACTGCCTAGAGCACACTGCTCAAAAGAGTCTCACTGACTACAATATGGATAATTAAATCCAATACAATGTACTACTCAAAATAGCATCTCAAATGCTTGGTTCAGTACCAGTTTAAGTTCAGTTAGATACCTTAACCAAATATTTGTTGTCCATTATATCACCCTATACAGTAATTATATTCTTCCATTACTACCTCATCAAAATGACCTATGAGATCTTATACATATGTGAGTCTATACAATATACCAAGTCGGCTTACAAATAGTTAATTATATTTACAAAACAATTCACATAAATAAAAATTTATCCCATGTCGGCCTGAGTGCCGGTATACTTTAGTTCTTGTGTAAACTGGATGTCGGTGAAAGTGTCTGTCGGTGCTGGTGCCTGCCGGTGTATGATCTGTGATGCCAGTGCATGTGTAGAAACATGTTGCCGGTTGGTTGCCAGTTGGTTGCCATCAATGACAACATCAACTATTCTCATTTTAATACCCTAAAATTGGTCATTTAAACAATGGGCCCCTAATCTCGACATCACCAAGGTCCTAACCAAAGGCAATTAAATCAATCTTGAGCACATTAATTAATTCTTTAATCATCAAATGTCACATGGCAAATCAATTACTCAATATTAATTAAATATTTATTTAATTAATTGAATCATTCCAAGAATATCATTTTGATCAATTATCTTGTTTAATTTATTAAATATCCTAACATATTTAATTAATTAATAAATTTGGCATGTAATCATGCAAAAAAGGAATTAATTTATTACAAAAGAGGAATTAATCACAAAGCAAGAGTTAAATTGAAAATAAAATAAAAGAATTAAATTGAGAGAGAAATCAAACTTGAGATATTATTTCTTCTTCTAAATTGAGATTAGCTTGAAATCAGAAAAACAATTTTATTGAATTATTAATCATTCTCTAAAATTGGAACTCCAAGCTTTTGAGAAAAACAAGTTCAGTTGCATTGAAAAGACTCTTTTCTTGAATAAATCAAAGAATTGTCTATTTTTATCACAAATGCATGGAATTAATTAATTCTTATTTCTAATGCAACTTGAACTTCTTATTTGAATGCATTTCAATTAAACTATAATTGGAATCTATCTCAAGGTCAACTGAACTTGATTTCTCAATTATTTCAATTCTAAATTGTGCTTTCTTGATCTCTCTTGTGAATTTCTATAAATTCAACCTTCAGCTCTCATTCAAATCACCCTAGAGATACTTGAGAAACACCTTGGAGATTATTATTATGCTGATTTTGCTATGGAGTCATTGAAGATATTGTGCTTGCCTTTTTTGAGATTATTGCATCTTAGTTTAGCTTTTTCCATATTTAGTTTATTCAATATTGCTTGAATCAATATTGCTTGAATCAATATTGCTTGAATCATTATTGCTTGAATTATTCATCCATCTTGCACCCATATAGCTTAATACATGCTCATATAGATTAAATCCTTTGTCTTGGTGTAGTGTAGTCACTGGTATTGCTTATAAAAATTTGAGAGCAATCTTATACTCACATCTTTTAGAAGGCAATTAGTTGCTTTGTTATGGTTTATTATTTATTGATTATTGATTTACTAACCATACATGTAATGACTTAATTGAAAGGTTGTGCCTGTAGCTATCAGACCTTATTTCACTTTTTCACACACACATTTCTAGCACCCACCGTGGGGCAGAAGACTACTTTTTTTTAGCCTCCAAGACTAACTGTTTATTTTTATTTTTTTTGGATTTTGACTTTTCGGATTTTTTCGTCCGTACAATTTCTATGAATTATCATATGACATTTCCCATACGCCCAAATGACAAACTATAGGTGTCGTACGATCTAGTAAAAATTGTCATATGATTCTGTATTTTCCTGGTTAAAAAGAAATTTTCATTCTTCCAGTTTTCTGTCCAAATTGATTATACTGATGCTAACCCCGACTAGTTATTTGTTTATCTAAGAAATTTTCACAACCTAATCAGTTTTTGCAGAATGCTTGTCGAAGAATATGCTTGTCACACAAAGACAATATGACTACTGATCCATTGTCTTTGTAGGTTGCCTGAGAAGAATCGACCAAACATTGTGTATTCTTTAAGTTCATTTTTAGGCACCTAACTTGCTATCTGGTTAAAGAACAAATCTATATTTTGTGTTTTAAGTAAATTCTGAGAGGTAGGAGAGTATGCTCTTGTCTATATAGACAATCAGAAATCCAGACCCTTGAGGCATTTTCTTTAAGTTTGAGATTTGTACATCTTTAGCGGGCTTGCCCTCCCGAGGAGCTAATAACTCTTAAAGCCATTACGACTAGTGAGAGGGGAACGACCCAAGTGGGAATGGCTAAATGCCAAGTACTCCAACCCACTATAAAATAAACATGATTTGATGAAAATCAAGTCTACGACAGTGCTCGGGAATAGCTCTCCTCAGTACCTTTGGGTATATTAAACCTTGGTTTTCAAGGCTGGGAGATCGCTTAATTGAGTTTATACCTCGACGCACCGAACAGACCCCTTACTAGTTCCAATTTAAATTAAAAGCTACCTGGTTCACCTTTGAAAGGGGGGATAATCTTTGTGCAAGAGAGATAGTAACTCTCCCAAGATACTTGTCATTTCATACCCCCATTAGCATTTGGAGTCGGCTAATACGGCGTTGAGAATCCATTGCATGAGACTCAACGGTCGAATTCTGATTAACTATTGGGTGTGTACCTGAGTCTACAAGCAAAGGTTTTCTTCTCTTACCAAATTACGTAGGGTTTGCATGTTGTGCTTTGAGTTATTATTCATATTACGTGTCTTTTGTGTTTTCATCCCTAAAAATGAAACTAAAATACCAAAACTGGAGAAAACAAGAAACAACTCAGTGATCAAAAACTTTGTCTGTGTCCAAAACTAGTCTATCCTAGTCGAAACTTTGTTTGTGTCACAAACTAGTATACCTTGGCTATCAAAAAAAACTCAATCCACCTCTAAACTACTCATCATCAGTCAACGATCAAAAATTTAGTCCATCTCAAATCTAGTCATACTCAGTCATTGAAAACTCAAAATTTTGCCTCTATCCAGTAAATAGTCGTACGAGTCTTATGATTTATCGTTCTGTTTCATATTTTGTGTTGTACAAAATTCCATCAGTCCTAACAGTCTGTCATTTGATCCTGCATCCTATGTCGTACGAGTCCTGATTGTCTGTCGTTCGATTATGAGAATTGTCATTTTATCCTGAATCCTATGTTGTACAATAAACTATTACATTGAACAGTCTATCATTCTAGACATACCCATCTGTTGTATGGTATTAGGAAGTAACTCATATAAAACACTGTTGTTGTCTTCCTGAAGCTATTGAATTATCATCTGGTCCTGCAAAACCTATCATACGAATCTCTGATTTTGTCAGTCCAGAACAGTCAAACTTTCTTAAAACAGTCTACAGTGAGCATAAAATTGGTTATCATCATCCTGATCCTAAATAGATCAAAACAGTGTACCTCTACCATTTGTGTTGCATGATTTTGTCGATCATCTTTCAGCTAGTTCAATCAACTACATATCAAACCTAAGTCACTTAGATAAACATCTTATATAGGATAGATCTTTCCTGAAACCAGACAGAGTCTTAGTCACTTCTCTTGGATCAACTTAGATAAATGTCTTATATAGGATAGATCATTCCTGAAACCAGACTAAATCTTAGTTGCTTCTCTCAAATAATATGTTAACTGAACAACTAGCTCTGAATTTGATCTTGACTTCTGCATCACAAACAGCTTTAGGTCACACCAATCCATAAAAATGCATATTCAAACCATGAGTTCTCATAAGAAAGATGCCAAAGGCAAAGGGAAATCCTTTTCATATAAAGATAATCCATTTTATGAAGAGGATCCCCTGACTGATAAACCTTCATCATTAGAGATACCAGTTTATGATGAGCCTTTATCTCCCACTATACCTAAAACAGAACAAAATGACAAAGACAACCTCAGTATTCATGAAATCGATAATGATTCCTCATCAAGTGAAGCCAAAGATTCTGAACTTCTAGAAAAAGATATTCATAAATATCAAAAAGATAAATATTTCTGCAAAATGATGAAGGCTCTCATGGCTAGAGAAAAAGAAGACTATTTTCTAGAACTAGCAAAACAAGGTACCAAACTTCCTACTGGATATGACGTTCAGACTCTCATCACTAAAAAGAAAAAATCACCTATAATAATGGTCCACAGACAATTACAAGCTTTACGGACTGATCACAGAACTGAAAAACAAGGATAAATCCCCAAAACAATATTCTCTGGAGACAATATGCCCATTTCCATTTGACAAAAACCTATACATGCCTCCATTCCCTTCACGAGTTGAGATTCCAAAATTTGACAAATATGATGGTACCTTAGATCCTCAAGATCATGTCAGAGAAATTTGTGTTTCTTGCACGGAGTTCATGCATGAGCAAACGTATCTCATGCGCCTTTTTTCGAGGAGTTTGGGAGGACAAACTATGGAATGGTTCTCAAGTCTACCTAAGGGGATAAAAACTTTTCAAGAACTAATCCAATTGTTTTTACAACAATACTCCTACAACATTTGACATCCTGTTACTATAATCAAACTTTGAAATACCAAACAAAAAATAGGGGAGCCTTTTCTCACTTTCCTCCAACATTGGAAAAAGATGTTCTCTAGGTATTCACAGCCTATCCCAGATGCTAAGAAAATGGATATATTCATCAACAATCTGATCCGTGAATTGAAATATAGTATCCAAATGCAAGTACACCCATCATTTAACAAAATGGTAGATAATGCTATCCGAATGGAAGATGTGCTTATAAAGAAAGGAGATATCACACCTTGGAAAGAAACACAACTAGGATCTAGCTCTAAAGAGAAGAACAAGTATTGGAAGTATGGCAAAGACAAAAATAAGAACATTGTTAATGATGGAGTAGTAGACACTATTAAAACCAACTCAAAGCCCATGATATTCAACTTGGCTAGTGGCACACAAGCACTCAAAGCAGCTGAACCCGCATCAGAAAAATTTTCGAAGAAAGCAAAAGAGTGGTTCAAAGAGAAACATTGGCTTTCAAAAACTAGATGCAAATTCACTCCTTTGGAAGAATCATACGAATCCGCTCTCAAAACTCTATTGGAAAACAACCTGATAACGTTACCGGATAATTCTAGGTCATATGATCCGGAAGTCAAACCAAAATGGTGGAGAGAAAATCAATACTACAACTACCATTGGAATAAAGGTCATAACACAAACAACTGCATGAAGCTCAAGCATGAGATTCAAGATCTGTAATGCCTCACCAGGAAACCCCGTAGGGATAAAGCTAAAATGCACAAATGGAGTGCAATTTTTTTTTTTTTAAAGACACAACATTAAGATATAATGAGTTATAATATGCTTCGATAACACAGTGGAAGACCTAAACAAACCTAAAGGGTTTCCCAACGTGATTATGTAACTTAACACCTAACTCAATTCGCGGCATTAGAATCAATTAAGAAGGTTATCTTAATTACATATTATTACTTAAAACATGGATATAATTTGTTTAGTAAATTCACATTATAGATAGTAGGACGCGTTCATCCATTAAGGTTGAAGATGAGGTTAACACAAGGAAATTTACCCATGGAAGTTAAAGCATGGATAACACATGAAGGTTCATCCATTAGAGTTAAAATATAGATAACTTAATGAATTTTATCCATTACAGTTAAAATTAGATAACATGATGAGTTCTTCCATTAAAGTTAAAATATAGCTAATATGATGAAGTTCATTTAATAAGGTTAAAATGTAGATAACATAATGGAGTTCATCCATTAGGGTTAAAATATGGATAACTTGATGAGTCCATCCATTTTAGTTACAATATAGCTAATAAGATGAAGTTCATTTATTTAGGTTAAAATGTAGATAACATAATGGAGTTCATCCATTAGGGTTAAAATATAGATAACTTGATGAGTCCATCCATTCTAGTTACAATATAGCTAATAAGATGAAGTTCATTTATCTAGGTTAGAAAGTGTAAATAACCAAATGAGTTCATCCATTATAGTTAAAGTATAGCTAAAAAGATGAAGTTTATTTATTAAGGTTGAAATGTAAATAACATAATGAAGTTCATCCATTATAATTACAAATTAGGTAATATGACGAGTTCATCCAATAATTGTTATCCATTCATTACGTTCAATTTTACATTAACACATGCCATGCATCTTGTTTCAAACACACTATAATTTCATCATAACTAATGAGTTCTTTTCATGCATACTTATTTTTATTAACATTAACCGAATACATTCCTTCATGATCCAATTTATTGCATTTAAGAGACGACTACATACATGCATTACGATAAATCTCATTTAATCCACTTAAACACTCTATCAACATGCCATCCATACATGCTAGCACTAAACATAAAACACAAGAACAAAAGCATCACATAACACCAAAATGATCTCGGAGTTCACCCCTAGAGGGCTACATCTTCGGGTCTGCTCAATTGCAAGACCCCTCTGATAATTAAATAAGTTAAGGATACATAAGGTTCACATTTTTTTTTACAATCGTGCCATCAAGGCGAACATAATCAATATACAAACAACCACTTCGGTCAATAAATACCTAAATGATCCCTACATAGAAACAGATCCAACTGAACATATTAAAAGGAAGTACAAGGGTCCATTGCCCGATAGTACTCTAAGTAGAAACCTAACCCGCTATGGTTAGAGACTGAAGACACAAACAGGTATACCCATATCAACCATATGACAGGGTCCAAACAACATATCAAAACCTTGCCATTACTTTAAACAAAAGCGAATACGGAAATTAAACTTGCATAGGCAATAACCGAAAAAGGACAATCTTCTTTCCTATTGGTTTAAACAATAAAAGTTGATCAAGTTTTCTAAAAGATCTAAGTTTTCCAGATTATATTAACAACAAAATTGCCATGACAAGGTGAATACAATACCACAATTGCAATAATTTTATTTGTCTATTTCTCATTACAACGGAAAAAATATAACTAAACCATTTACTTCACTAAATGAAAATATCATTAACTTACCAATTCTCCAATCAAAACTTTATTAAATTTCCAATAATTCTATTAGCATATTTAAATTTTCACAATATCCATTAATAAATATTTCATTTTCGAATTACTCCTATACTTTAGTATTCCTCTTCTAAATTTTCCCAGATGACCTATAACGTTCAAATCCAAAAATAATATATTCTTGGATAATATATTATTTTAAACATCACCAGATATATTTTATTTCAAAAATTACCAATAAAAATATTATTCTATCCATTCCCAAGGAGTATTCGCTCATTAAAACAGATACCCAAATTAAATATTAATTATGATATATTTATTAGCCCCTAGATAATAAAATATAAACAGTTAATAAATTAATAATACATGATTTTCCATTAAATATTATTTAATATATATTTATTAATCTCATTAATAAAATATATATTAATAATAATTTAATAAATCATAGATTTTGAATTAAATATTAATTAATATATATTTATTAATCCTCATTAATAAAAAATATATTAATAATAATTAATACTAAACAAATTTTAAAAAAACATTAAAATATACTTTGCATAAAGTAAGTTTTTTTTTGTTTTTTTTTAAACTTAAGAAAATACTTTGGGGAGACCATTGCGGGGCCCACCTCCCATCACAAGAGAGGTGGAAGCTCCCACAGCTCCCTCGTGGCCACACTGTGGAAATGTCGGGGCCCCCTGCGGCCACCGTGGGTGCAGGTTTTACCGTGTGGCCACTTAGTGGTAGCAAGTCTCTACGGCCCGCGGGGAGGAGGGCGCGGGTAGAGCCCTTGGCTCCTCCGCCCTCCAACCCTAGCCCGCATAAAAAAAATACATTTTAAAATATACATTTCGATTTGCATTTTTTTTTTTTAAAATTAGATTTTCAAAAAAAAATCAAAACAATAACCCCCCAATTTCTTTCATTCACAGTCCCATATATTTTCCAGAATGTTCAAAAAACAACAGTATGAGAAATTTTCCCAGCAAGAACATGATTTTCCAAATACACAATAACTTTCAAACGGGCAAGATTTTTCTCAACCACAAAACATATTTGGCTTCCTAAGATGGATTCACTCCCATTTATCTACTCCATTTTAACAATCTTGACCCAAAAACAACCAATTTTCGTAAACTAAAACCTAAATTTTAAGAACATTCATGGAGGTTTAAAGCAAGAAATCTTCAAGAAAAACCATTCCCCTTTATTTTTGAAGAGACAAACCCAATATCACAAGAAATCAAGAGATGCATTCGAATCCTACCTCATTTCGCATTCCTAACAAGATTTTGAAGAAGAGCCCAATCTGCAGCTCTAGAAATTCATCCTTTCCCCAAAATCCCCAATTCTTTCCATCCAAAAATATTTTTCCCCCCAAAAAAATCAACAACCCTAAAAATATTTTCCAACCTAGGTTAAATGGAAATCAAATTTGACCTAATCTCCTAATTTTGAATTTAAACACTTTTTAAACATGAATCCTGAAGAAGACAAACCTTGCACCATGGCAGTACTGTACCTGCAATCTCCTGCAACCAAGAGTCACACAAGCATATATATATATATAATGGAGTTAGCTCGATATCAATAACAAGAACTAGGGGAACAATAATCAAAATATCTGACTACAACATTACATCATGGTAAATCAACTACAAGAATGCCACATAAAAAGTCAACCAAGGTCAAACTGATTTTGCAAAGCTGACTAGGGTAGGGGCACTACACTCTTCCCCCTAGGCTCTAACTTACTCCTGGAAGTTGTAAGGCTAAGCAGAACTCATACAACATGTATTAGCCCTGAAACTTAATTAACAATAATCAATTTGCACATATGAATCTTTTCACAAACAATTGAAATATTATTGCTAAATCCTCTATGAATGTCATTATCCATTGGCAAGCTACATCTAAAACCATACACATCTTAAAATATTCTAAGGATTATCCAAAATCATATCAGAAAAACAAGAATTTTCTTGCTTTCATTACACCAAATTAAAGCATTAAAAGAGGTAAACAACAATTACCATACTCGTTCTACCAAGCAGGACAAGAAAACATGCCATCATGATCAATTTCTTTTACCAACTCTTCTTTTTACAAAACTTTATCGCATAGAACTAGCTTCAAATATCAATTTTTACAACCAAGTTAACTTTCAATAAATAAGAGCAATGTAAATAACTCAATTGTTTACACTTTCCAAGCATAAAAGAACCTTTCCAATGACTATGTCCCATAACCTAGTGACAAGTTAACACCATTTAATCCATGATTACACATAATATCCATCCACATAACTGGAATGCACAACACAAAAGGCCACATGTGACCATGTCCAATGCTCGGTCAAGGATAACATGCATGATCAACATCTCTATGCCTGATCTCAGAACAAATAACATGATCATAAATATCCAACATCTCACTCAAGGGCTTGATGGTGCTAGGGCACACCATAGTGGTGCTACCTTCCATACAAGACCCTCATGAATATTCCTTGTTGCGTAAGGTGGTTAGCCTCTAAGAGATAGTCACCACACATAGGTAGGTAGTGGATCCTAGTTGTCTCATAGCCTCACATGCCCCCATCCTCAAGGTTCCCTGCGTCTACTTCCTCGTATACACTCAACCAAGGCCGTCTCCTACGTTCTTGGAGAGGAATTCACATTTCAACACAAGACTAGCATTCAAAAACAATAAGGATAAACTAGTTTAGCCACCAAAGTACAGAAGAATAAGGATAATAATCGTCAATTCCAATAGTAAGGCAAGAAAATAATTCTAGAATTGCAACATCAAATCAAGTAAGCAAAAGATCGCAAGATCGTGGCTAAACCTTCAAGGTCAAAATAAAATAAATTGCTGGCTCACAAGGAAATAAATAAATAAATAAAAAATATCACAATTGCACATAACATCACTATGTGACTAGCATCTAGCCACCAACAAGGAAGGAAGGAACAATCGTCTAGCTATCGCAGTATCTCATCATGTGGTGTGGCCTAGTCACACATCCGCATGGCATTGCAGTGTGCACCTTGACATCACCCTGCATCACATCCTCACATGGCATGGATCTACCCTAAACTTGTTGGTAGGCCACATGGCAATGTCTACTACATTCCGCATCGTGTCTCAACATGACATGGCAATACTCCAAGCAGAAAGGGAATGCAATGGACGTATCTTGCATGGTAGTGTACCTCGCGGAAAAGGGCATGCACAGGTCATACCTCGCATAGTGACGTACCTCTCAGGATACTCGCCGTAAGCCAGAGGTATACATGGCTAAGGTCTACCCACAAGTCTACCAATGCTAGTCAATTGACAGCTCATGTGGAAAATAACATACCTTTCATGAAGACAAGGCAAAAGATCCTCCAATAAAACCCATCATTCTGCTCAAGAACTGACATCAATATGCTCAAATAAAGGATAGGAATAGGCTAGCACACATGAACCTTATACATTGGTTCATCACAAGGGAAAGTATTGAGTACACCTATAATACAGTTTCATTACAAAACTACATTTTCCTCGAAATAGGGAAGCTAAAGTCACTTCGCGTTGACATTACTCATACGCCATTCCATACTATTCAAGGAATGGTGACTTCTACTAATACCTCTTCACATACTGACTTATCAAAAAACCCATGGGTTGGCACTCAGTAAGGAAACAAATAAGCAACATCACATAAACAGTATGATTTCCCATACTCATAAGCAAACATATCCTCCATGGTTGATTACTTCACCATCCCATGGGCACACATAGCAAGTACGGGTTTCTTACAATACACAAGGAATAGCACCATTACTGGTTTCGTCACATTTACGGGGGGTACCTTTCAGTACACTATCATCTACCCAAGGAAGGTTTTAATTTATGCTTTTCACATGAATAACTGAATAAAGTTTATTCTAGATACAAGTACTGAAATTCTTCTTAACCATTCAAAATTACATAAGGAAATAACATCATTCTGATATCTTTCTCAAATTCCACTAAGCATTTGCATTCACATTACTAACTATGCAATTTTCCTTTCTGAAGCTTAAGACTTCCAATTTTCCATAAGAAGCCCAAAAGCAAACATACAATTTCATATGCGTTATAAAAATTCTTTTTTTTTTTTTTTACATCAATGCATTCTCAGTAGCATTTCTATAAATCTTATGATTTAGGCAAAGAGAAGGGAAGGAGATTTTGAAAATCAAACTATTTCCAACAAAGACACAAGATCAACAAGATCACACTACAAGATAAAATTTATCACTATGTCTATCATTCTAATTGTGTGGTTTTCATTTCACTACTGTTTTAGGAGGGTGCCAAACAACACAGAATGTTCTAGTTTTCCAAACAACAGATATCAAAATAGGTAATCTTATCGATAATGCAAGACCTCTTGAGAACACTCACTATTCTTAGTTCAAAACAAAACATATAAAAATCTGCAACCTATCATTGAAAATTCAAGGTACGGTAAGAAGATAAGCGAGGAGATATCAACTAAATAATACACATTTATGCATGCACATCAACAAGCTTTTCATTCGTACTTTCTAAACATAATAGGGAAACTACATATATCCAAAAACAAGTTCAATGGAGCATTGCTAAAATAGGTCCTAAATCAAATTGGTTTAAAGAAGCACATAAAACAATCTTTCCTGGAATACATTAATACACTCTTGAAGCTACTATAACATGTTTCCTTTTGATACTTATTTTACAAACAAGGTAATTTCACATAACAACAACTCGCATATTAATGCACATTACTTATGATAGAATTTAATTATGTTACTCCTACGAGACACATGGAGAATTATTTAATGTAAACATACAATTTTTCTCAATATCCAATATGAACTTTCAAACCAAAGCCCTTTTATAATCTAAAAACACATAAGCGTTATAAGACTCACACAAGGCTCAAGAAGTTGCAACCTTCTCTCGCCAAATAAAACTCAAATAAGAGACAATTACACATATCAAAAAACATTTTAAATTTCTAGAGAGAGAGAGAGAGATGATAGGGTGATAATCATTCAAATTGCTACATAAAAAAACATTCAATATCTACCACACTAGTCCTTCAAGCGAACAACACTAAGCTAGATCATAACCTTAAACAAGCACATTTCATTCTTTTTGATTCAAGACAACACTAACCAACCCAAAAGGATTAGTCAACAGAGGACAACAATCAATAAGGAAAGTACATACGACTCTCTTTCAAAATAAGAGAAATCATAGACCAAGACCTCAATAATAAGACAATCATATATAATCAATCCATAACACCCACATCAAGAAGGTGAGAACAAAGTGTGAACACACATGTTACACACAAGTTAAGGTTTGCTCAATCACACTCATACAACAAGGAGGAAAAGAATACAACATAAGGTGGATACACCTCACACCAACTAAGGGCACAAGCGAAACAAGAGATCCCAGTGTTGCAACATGGGCTCTGATACCAAATGTAATGCCCCGCCAGGAAACCCCGTAGGGATAAAGCTAAAACGCACAAATGGAGTGCAATTTTTTTTTTTTTAAAAGACACAACATTAAGATATAATGAGTTATAATATGCTTCGATAACACAGTGGAAGACCTAAACAAACCTAAAGGGTTTCCCAACGTGATTACGTAACTTAACACCTAACTCAATTCGCGACATTAGATCCAATTAAGAAGGTTATCTTAATTACATATTATTACTTAAAACATGGATATAATTTGTTTAGTAAATTAACATTATAGATAGTAGGATGCATTCATCCATTAAGGTTGAAGATGAGGTTAACATGAGGAAATTTACCCATGGAAGTTAAAGCATGGATAACACATGAAGGTTCATCCATTAGAGTTAAAATATAGATAACTTAATGAAGTTTATCCATTAGAGTTAAAATTAGATAACATGATGAGTTCTTCCATTAAAGGTTAAAATATAGCTAATATGATGAAGTTCATTTAATAAGGTTAAAATGTAGATAACATAATGGAGTTCATCCATTAGGGTTAAAATATGGATAACTTGATGAGTCCATCCATTTTAGTTACAATATAGCTAATAAGATGAAGTTCATTTAGTTAGGTTAAAATGTAGATAACATAATGGAGTTCATCCATTAGGGTTAAAATATAGATAACTTGATGAGTCCATCCATTTTAGTTACAATATAGCTAATAAGATGAAGTTCATTTATTTAGGTTAGAAAGTGTAAATAACCAAATGAGTTCATCCATTATAGTTAAAGTATGGCTAAAAAGATGAAGTTTATTTATTAAGGTTGAAATGTAAATAAAATAATGAAGTTCATCCATTATAATTACAAATTAGGTAATATGACGAGTTCATCCAATAATTGTTATCCATTCATTACGTTCAATTTTACATTAACACATGCCATGCATCTTGTTTCAAATGCACTATAATTTCATCATAACTAATGAGTTCTTTTCATGCATACTTATTTTTACTAACATTAACCGAATACATTCCTTCATGATCCAATTTATTGCATTTAAGAGATGACTACATACATGCATTACGATAAATCTCATTTAATCCACTTAAACACTCTATCAACATGCTAACACTAAACATAAAACATAAGAACAAAAGCATCACATAACACCAAAATGATCTCGGAGTTCACCCCTAGAGGGCTACATCTCCGGGTCTGCTCAACTGCAAGACCCCTCTGATAATTAAATAAGTTAAGGATACATAAGGTTCACATTTTTTTTTACAATCGTGCCATCAAAGTGAACATAATCAATATACAAATGACCACTTCGGTCAATAAATACCTAAATGATCCCTACATAGAAACGGATCCAACTGAACATATTAAAAGGAAGTACAAGGGTCCATTGCCCGATAGTACTCTAACTAGAGACCTAACCCGATATGGTTAGAGATTGAAGACACAAACAGGTATACCCATATCAACCATATGACAGGGTCCAAACAACATATCAAAACCTTGCCATTACTTTAAATAAAAGTGAATAGGGAAATTAAACTTGCATAGGCAATAACCGGAAAAGGACAATCTTCTTTCCTATTGGTTTAAACAATAAAAGTTGATCAAGTTTTCTAAAAGATCTAAGTTTGCCAAATTATATTAATAGCAAAATCACCATGACAAGGTGAATACAATACCACAATTGCAACAATGTTATTTGTCTATTTCTCATTACAACGGAAAAAATATAACTAAACCATTTACTTCATTAAATGAAAATATCATTAACTTACCAATTCTCCAATCAAAACTTTATTAAATTTCCAATAATTCTATTAGCATATTTAAATTTTCACAAGATCCAATAATAAGTATTTCATTTTCCAATTACTCCTATACTTTAGTATTCCTCTTCTAAATTTTCCCAGATGACCTATAACATTCAAATCCAAAAATAATATATTCTTGGATAATATATTATTTTAAACATCACCAGATATATTTTATTTCAAAAATTACCAATAAAAATATTATTCTATCCATTCCCAAGGAGTATTCCCTCATTAAAATAGATACCCAAATTAAATATTAATTATGATATATTTATTAGCCCCTAGATAATAAAATATAAACAGTTAATAAATTAATAATACACAATTTTCCATTAAATATTATTTAATATATATTTATTAATCTTATTAATAAAATATATATTAATAATAATTTAATAAATCATAGATTTCAAATTAAATATTAATTAATATATATTTATTAATCCTCATTAGTAAAATATATATTAATAATAATTAATACTAAACAAATTAAAAAAAACATTAAAATATACTTTGCATAAAGTAAGTTTTATTTTTTATTTAAAAAAAGAAAATACTTTGGGGAGACCACCGCGGGGCCCACCTCCCATAACGGGAGAGGTGGAAGCTCCCGCAGCTCCCCCGCGGCCACACTGTGGAAATGCTAGGGGCCCTGCGGCCACTGTGGACATAGGTTTTACCTTGCGGCCACTTAGTGGTAGCAGGTCCCTATCGCCCATGGGGAGGAGGGCGCAGGTAGAGCCCTCGGCTCCTCCGCCCTCCAACCCTAGCCCGCATTAAAAAAAAATACGTTTTAAAATATACATTTCGATTTGCATTTTTTATTTTTTTTTATTTAGATTTAAAAAAAAAATCAAAACAATAACCCCCCAATTTCTTTCATTCACAGTCCCATATATTTTCCAGAATGTTCAAAAAACAACAGTATGAGAAATTTTCCCGGCAAGAACATGATTTTCCAAATACACAATAACTTTCAAACGGGCAAGATTTTGCTCAACCATAAAACATATTTGGCTTCCTAAGATGGATTCACTCCCATTTATCTACTCCATTTTAACAATCTTGACCCCAAAACAACCAATTTTCCCAAACTAAAACCTAAATTTTAAGAACATTCATGGAGGTTAAAAGCAAGAAATCTTCAAGAAAAACCATTCCCCTTTTTTTTTTGAAGAGACAAACCCAATATCACAAGAAATCAAGAGATGCATTCGAATCCTACCTCATTTCACATTCCTGGCAAGATTTTGAAGAAGAGTCCAACTTGCAGCTATAGAAATTCATCCTTTCCCCAAAATCCCCAATTCTCTCCATCCAAAAATATTTTTCCACCCAAAAAAATCAACAACCCTAAAAATATTTTCCAACCTAGGTTAAATGGAAATCAAATTTGACCTAATCTCCTAATTTCGAATTTAAACACTTTTTAAATAAAAAAGAAAGAAAATCGTTCTTTTCAACTATTAAATAATTTTAACTTGCTTTTCTAATTAAAATTAAAATGCCCCTTTCTCATTTAATTTTAATTATCTCAATATTAACAAAGCTAACATTTATATTTCGCAATATTGATGAGGGTAAAATATTTTAATTAAATTAAACTCCCAAAATCAATTCTTTCACACTATATCAAATATATATTTAAATTAAACTTGCTTTCTAATAAAAATTGATTTTCTTAAATAATTAAAATTAACCTTTCTATTCCAAAAAGCAAAAAGGGATTAAATTATTTTTATTTCGAATAACTTTAAATCTTCCCTTTTTAAAGTGCATAAACTAAATAAATTCACGATTTTAAATTAATCATTAAATTAAACTTGATACAATATATATAGAGCGATCTTCTTAATTAATGATTAATCACATAAAAGAAACCTATTTATTTTAAATTCCTCAATTACTAATGTGTAAATGAACATATTAAATCAAATTAAACACTTAGGATAAAATACTCAATTTTTTTACCACACGCAACCCAAGAAAGCCAACCAAATACACAACCCACAAACCCAAATGAAAAGGGAAACTGACGGACCACAGGTGATGCTCACTTGAGCATGACTAGGGTAACACGAGGGTTTTACAACAACCTAACCCAAATTCTAAGGGTGAAAGAGGTATACTCGACCCTATGAATCTTGATGAAGACGAACCTTGCACCATGACAGTATTGTACCTGCAATCTCCTGCAACCAAGAGTCACACACACACACACACACACACACACACACACACACACACACACACACACACACACACACACACACACACATATATATATTTAATGAAGGAGTTAACTTGATATCAATAACAAGAACCAGGGGAACAATAATCAAAATATCTGACTACAACATTACATCACGGTAAATCAACCACTCAAGAATGCCACATAAAAAGTCAACCAAGGTGAAACTAGTTTTGCAAAGATGACTAGGGTAGGGGCACTACAAGATCTCATAGATGCTAGTAAAATTGTTATCGGGAATCACCCGACAAATGCTGATCATAAATCTTTTAAGGACCCCTTACCTGTTTACGAACAAGTTGATTCCTCAAAGACCAAAGGAGGTGCCAAAGTAAATTAAACTTATACCAGTAATGACAATGTCATCAACATGATTGAGCCTTCCCAATCTGAATATTGAAACGTGATCATAATCCAAGATAAACAAAATGAATCACGATATGCAATGGCTATGACCCGTTCTCAAAAGAAAGTAACTCTCCAAGGAGCTAGTTCTTCAACTTCTGCTCAAACAACGTCAAACCTACCAACCTCGTCAAACAAACAAAAAGAATCAACATTTGATAAATTTAAAATTCATCATCATCCTCTAGATATAGCATTGTTGAATAGTTGAAAAAGACAAATGCTCAAATTTCCATCTTTGAATTTCTAAAAATCTCTTCTGCTCACAAAGAAATCTTGGACAACTCCTTGCTCACCACTAATGTTCCAAAAGATTTAGATATCGATCGGTTTCAGTCTATGGTGGGTCATCTAACTTCACCTCACTATTTGACCTTCTCTGAAGAAGATGACAACTCCCTAAATCATCCACATAACCAGCCATTGCACATTGAAGCCATGATCCATAAACACAAAGGTCAAACGTGTTTTGATAGATGGAGGTGCGGGGTTTAATATCTATACTTACAATCTGCTTACACAACTAGGATTTTCTGAAAATGTCATTGATCCGGTCAAGAAAATAACAATTAAAGCCTATGATGAAGAGGAAAGGACCTCTAAAGGTCTAGTATCATTACCAATCAGGGTGGGACCTGTAGAAAGAGATGTCATTTTCTAGGTACTTGATCTTCCTCTATCATACAATATCTTACTGGGCAGGCCATGGATTCATGAAATGAAGGCAGTTCCATCTACATACCATCAATGCTTAAAATTTCCTTATAACGTAGTTGAGGTCAGTATTCCTGCTGATACAAATGTCCCCTATAATGCATTGACAAAAGGTGTTGATACCTTTGTGCCTCATAATAGAGCAGCCTCTACAAATGAAAGTTTAGAAGCCCTGATGAAAGACTTGGGAAAAGAAATTGAAAATTACCAATACTAGCATGGATGGATACAAGATAGAACCAGTACTTTCATTAGTCTCTCTTCCTCCATCGCTGAAACAGTTGGGAAAACCATAAGAGGCTATGCAAACATAGACTACAACTCTGAATATCATATATAATGGTCTTTTTGTACAATCTTCTACTTCCCTGGCAAATGAAATAGAAGAGGAAGTTGTTCTAAAATGGCTTTTTAAGGAAGATAGTGAAAACAAAGAAGTACGACATTGTGAGATTTCCTCAACACAATATGGTCCAGGCTACAAAATGATTCAATGCATGGGATATTTAGGTACTGGTCCCCCTGGGAAAACGTCAAGAGGGTATTATTGAACTGATTTAGCTGGAAACAAAATCAACAAATGATAAGGCTAGACTGGGGTACAATCCAAAAAAGACATCAAACCAAAAACATGCTTCTAAGTCTAAGTCGCAAAAAAGGATATCGCCTTCAACATTACACAAAAAAAACACTCAACAAACTCAAGCAGAGTGTGTAAAAGAAAAAGAGGAACCAACAATCAAGAAAGAAGAAACAATCAGCATTCAAGCTCCGATGGTGTCAGCTACAACAATACAAGGAGTTAAAGTCCCAGAGGATATAAGAGACAAAGTAGAAAGAATCAGAGAATTGTTTGCACCACTGAAAGTTCCAATCACATACACTGGTAGGAAGCAAGTAGACGATTCAGACTGACTCAAACAAGTATGAATGGGGTCCAGACCACCTCTTAGATACATCCAGTATAGAAACTCTAGAAGAGTCTAGCGGTATCACAGATGATACTCAAGAGCTGATGCACTTAAAGCTAGAAAAGGAGATACAGGAAATTGGACTAAAAAGACAAGCAAACTATGAACAAGGGCTGAAGGAAGGAAGAATACCAGAAAGTTTTTCATCTATTATATACCCCTCTAAAAAGACAGAACAAATTAGGTTTGGGATTACACAAGAAGAATTGGAAGCTACAGAAGCAGAACTAGTCATCAATCCAGAGGAAGTTGAATGGAGTAGAGGACAGGGAGTCACATAACCATCAAGATCATGTCAATAGGTGTGTCAGATACAAATGCTAAATGAGCCAAATCTTGAAGGAACTGGCATCATTAGATGTTGGTGTTGATACCATACATACATTCACTCAACCACTTGAAGAAGACTCAAAAACTTCATCCAATGACTCTGAGGACTTTGACAATAGTCTTGTTTATGAAAATATCTACTTAGCATCAAACTCTGAATCCTCTGATATAAATGGCAAGAATCTATCTACTAATCTTGTTACTGTCGAACCTTGATATGAAGTCCAGCCTGGCGTAGAGAACGATGCCACAAGTAGGTCTATTGGATTAGGTCAAATAAATCCACACTTTATCCTTGGTACATCCTAAATTAATTACGACCAACTCATGAATGTACCTACTTTTACCAATGACTACACACTAGCCTATTACCTAAACACAGTTGAACCCATGTACTCTTCCGCCAACGAACATAGTGAAAACATGACTATAATAGATATCAAGTATCTTAGTCGCAAAAATCAGAAAAATAAAAATAAAAGATCTGATGGTGAAAACCACATTGTGGCAAGCCTCCCCTCTCTGTTCATTATTTTTCCTACCAAGGAGTGATCAACCTTCAGTCAAGTTCGATGTGTCAGAATCTAAAAAAGAGAAAATAAAGGATGTACCTAAGGGTGAAAACCTCTCTAAGGCACCTAAAGGTGAGATACTTGATATACTACCAAGTCACTTCCAGGAGAGGTCTTCTATAATGACTGAGCCAACCTAGCCAGTGAACATTGAGAGTCAAGAGACACCACACATCATTCATGTATCTCAATCATTATTAGCAGAAGAATTGAAAGATTTCACCCATCTCTTTTTCAGAAAAGAAGATCAATTTCGCATGGACGTACTCTGATATGTCAGGCCTGGATCCTGATCTTATCATGCATCATCTTTCTATCACATGAAGCAAAAACTCCGTAAGATGCACCCTCACCTAGCACTACTAGTCAAAGCTGAGCTAGAAAAATTGCTAAAAGTTGGATTTATCAGAGCTATAGACTATGCAGAATGGATTTCAGACATAGTACCTGTGTCAAAGGCAGACAAATCTATTAGGGTTTGCATAGACTTCAGAGATCTCAACAAAGCTTGTCCGAAGGATGACTTTCCATTGCCAAATATTGATATGATAGTCTATATTACTATTGGGTATGAGATGTACTCACTAATGGACAGATTCTTCAATTATAATCAGATCAAAATAGCTCCTGGAGATCAAGAAAAGATGGCTTTCACCTATGCATGGGGAACCTTTTGCTGGAATGTCATGCCATTCGGGCTGAAGAACGCAGGAGCAACTTACCAAAGAGTGGTAACTACTATCTTTCATGACATGATGCATAAGAATATGGAAGATTATGTTGATGCCACTTTAGTAAAGACTGTGAAGAGATCCACACATATTCAAGAGCTAGGCCCTATACTAGATAGAATGGAAAAATTCAAACTCTGGTTAAATCCAAAAAAGTGTGCATCCAGAGTGACATCTGGTAAACTACTTGGCTACATCATTTCAAAGAAGAGAATTGAGGTTGATCCTAAGAAGGTCCAAGCTATAATGGGAATGCCACCTCCGAAGAACATCAGTCAAATGAGAAGTTTATAGGGACGTCTCCAATCAATCAAACGCTTCATTTCTCAGCTAGCAAACAAAGCTCAACCTTTCACAAAAGTATTGAGGAAAGGAGTAATATACAACTAGGATCGAGAATGTGAAGAACACCTTCAGTAGATCAAAGAGTACCTATCCAATCCACCAGTACTAATGCCACCAATTCAAGGAAAACCATTGATCTTATACATATCAGCCATTGATTCATCATTGGGGGCACTTCTGGCACAACGGGATGAAAATAAAAAAAAAAGAGCTATATATTACATTAGAAGAACATTGGTGTCTTATGAAATGAACTACACTATAATAGAAAAAGCATGCTTGGCATTAGTCTTTACATCACAAAAATTGAGACACTACATGTTGGCACATTCCATCAAGCTAGTAGCTAAGATTGATCCGCTCAAGCATCTTCTCAACAAAGCAACACTCACCAGAAGATTGGAAAAATGGGTCATGGTACTTACAGAGTTTGATATTGAATATGTGGAACACAAATCCATCAAAAGACAGGTAATTGCAGATCAACTCGCTGAAGCTCCACTTGAAGACACTCAACCACTGCATATAGAATTTCCAGATGAATCAATATTGCACCTTACTCAACAATCCTGGAAGATGTTCTTTGATGGATATTTCACCCAAAATGGTTCTAGCGCTAGAATACTATTTATTACTCCTCAGAAATATTCAATTTCGAAGGCTTGCAAGATTCTTTTCCCTTACACAAACAATATTGCAGAGTATGAAGCTTTGGTAAACTTGATAAAGCTAGCTATTGAATGGAAGGTTCTGGAGTTACATATCTATGGAGATTCTCAACTAATTATCAATCAAATAAATGATACATATCAGACTCGAGATGAGAAAATAATGCCTTATAAGATAATGCTCAATGATCTCAAAAAGTATTTTACTTTTGTATCAATCCAGTAGATTCCCAAATCAGCAAACAAAGCAGCAGATGCTATGGCCACCTTGGCATCTATACCTGAGTTAGAGGAATCTAATTTTCACTTTGAATTCCTAGTGGAAGAGTTACATTACCCTGCCTATGATTCTCCTGAGTCCCAAATAGTCTATTCTATTATTAGACATGACTCATCTCGATATAACCACATTTACTCTTATCTACGTGACCAAATTATCCCAGAAAATCTTACCCATAATGAGAAAAGGAACTTAACCCAAAACGCTTCACGGTATGTCATCGTTGTTAACAATTTGTTTAGGTGAAGTTTGGATGGTACATTTCTTAGGTGTCTAGAAACTGAAGAGTCTAAATGTGCATTATCCGAAGTCCATAAAGGTATTTGTGGATCTCATTCGAATGGTCTTACTTTAGCTCAAAAACTACTAAGGGTTGGCTACTACTGGTCAGACTTGAAGAAGGATGTTATAAAGTTTTCTAAAACTTGTGAGAAGTTTCAGCTACATGGAAATCTCATACATGCTCCAACAAAGGATCTCATACCCTTCATCACACATTGGCCTTTCCAGCAATGGGCCTTTGATCTCATTGGTCAAATCTATCCTGCATCATCCAACGGACACATGTTTATCATAACTACCACTGAGTACTTCACTAAGTGGGTAGAAGCAGTTCCACTCATTAAAGCAATCGGTAAACAAGTAGCTCTGTTCATTCTAAACCATATCATTTGCAGGTATGGGATACCTTTGTCCATCGTGACTGGCAATGGAGGAAAATTCAAGAATAAAGATCTAGACAAGCTCTATGAGAAATTCAAAATTAAACAACATTGGTCATCTATATATTACCCTCAAGGTAATGGACAAGTTGAGGTATCTAACAAAAACCTATTGACTATCTTACACAAAACAGTAAACAAATCTGGGAAGGATTGGTATATGCAGCTCAATCCTACATTATGGGCTTATAGAACAAGTATCAGAACACCTACTGGGGCTACACCTTTCTCTTTGGTGTATGGGTCCAAAGAAGTATTACCTATTGAAGTAGAAATACCATCTCTAAGAGTCTCTTTGCAAGGTCTTGTTACTGATGAAGACTATAGGATGTCTAGATTGCAAGAACGTGAATTACTGGATGAACTTCGACAAGTGGCGTTTGATCATCTCAGAGTGTATCAAAAGAGAATGTCCAGAGGATATAACAAGAAGGTTTGACAAAGAGAATTTCAGGTTGGTGACTGAATTTTGAGAGAAAATCCTAAAAATCAACAGTTTCAAGATAACAAAGGGAAGTTTGAACCCAACTGGCTGGGTCCCTACATCGTTACTATAGTATTTGGCTCTGGTGCCTATTAGCTCTCAACATCAGAAGGAGAACAGCTCCATGAACCGATTAACACCATCCATTTGAAGAAATTCTTCACTTAGCATTCTCTGCTCCAACAACCTGTACAGCTGAAAAAGTCCTAAAAAAATCATAAAAATCATAAAAAAGTCCTGAAAAAAAAGGGAAAAAGAAAAAAAATGCCTTGGTGAAAACCTGGTAAATAGGCACCTTGGTAAAAAAAAAAAAGAATCTCTACCAAGTAGGTGAAAACCTGGCAAACAGGTGCCTCTTGTAGTCAACGCTCCATCTATCAATGCAACGTTGGCATTTCCCGCTTTCATGCATCTTTATTATTGCTTGTACATATATTTCAGTCACTTTTGTGACATTCTGGTTTGTTAGAACCCCCATGGCTTGAAACTGATTAATGTCCTAGTCTTAGGGTAATCGACTGAGCAATTTACATGTCCTAAGCAATATCAACCAAGTCATATTTACGTCAATGAAACCTAGTCATCCACTCCAAGTTAGTCACCTGTCTCCTGACTACTAAAGAGTTTTATCACTGAGTACACAAGCAAAACAACATAACGGAAAACAATCACTAAAAATTTTGAGCTATGCATGAAAAAATTTCTTTGTGTGTTGTCTTTTATATTGGTTTTCTATTATTATTCCCTCTAAGTAACTTGAGGAAGTCTATCTTGACTAAGAGGAGCAAGAATTGGGAGCATAATATTTTCTTTATTTTCTCCTTGTAGGAATGATTTCGATGATCTAGAAACATCTTATCAACTGAGTGTATGTGATAAGAGCCTTCACATCAAGGTGAAATCACCACACATACCTCGACTCTTCTTATTTGTATGCTACAGGGAGGTTCCCATAATTTCTTTGTCTGTTTTGAGCGAATTTATTTATCATGCAATTCGGGTCCCTGTGAAATTTGTCCAAGGATATGAACGAAAAAAGGGTCATTGCGGACAAGATAATTAATATTGCACATGAAAAGAAAGGAGCTCCAATATTCCTGCTATGTTTGTTATGCTCAGTTATGAAACTTAAGCATTTTAAATCCAATGACTAGGTTTAGGTTGCATCTGATTTTGCATATCATTCCGTATTTTGTAAATTTAGAGTGATTTCATTATGGTAATAATCTCTTTATCTTTTGAATGAGAGTTGGAAGATCATCATTTCTTAGCTAAGTGGTCTCTTCTTCATCAATTCTCCGATCGAGTACTTGTGTACTGAGATGTTAGATGCATACATAAGCATCTTATATAGATTCATCCATTTCATTATCACTCATTCACATTCATCTTAATGCATAGGAAAAAAGAAAATATAAAAATTTGCATTACTCATTACTCATTTTCATCATTTATTTGCATATGAAAAGAAACAAAAATAAACATTCATATTCATTTTCATTTACATACATCCATACTAAAAAAAAAAATGCATACATATAGAATAAAGAATATAGAAGACATATCATAATCGATCAACACAAGTACTATGAAGTCCAATAAGATCTCGTATATTTATAATCATCAATGTCTCAGGGTACAAATAATGCCAACTGACATGTACAAACTCCCATCGGAGCAAGAATTGGAAGGGATACAAAAAATGGGTGTGTCTACAAAAAATCTTAGAGCTACAAAAATAATATCTAGCTCTCAGCCTCTCCCTCATCCCCTGGTGGAGGAGGTGGAGCCTGCTAGCCTGGATCTTAACGAGGTGCCTGAGCTCCCTCAGATTGAGCCATATACTAAGAATAAGGTACAACCTGTTGCGCTACTAGAACTACTACGATGTAAGCTACAACGTAATAGGTTTCCTGACTCGTCTGATGAAGTACCTCCTGCCACAAAGCATTTGTCTCTGCCCTCCTCTTTGCTCTCATCTCTGAGACCTGGCGATCTCTCTCTGCTCTAAGCTCTGCTAGCTGTAGGTCTCACTCCACCAGCTGTGTCTATGCCATTGTCAGATGCGACTATAAACTCGCTAGGCGTGCTCTAATTGACCACATTGTGTCGGCCCCTCATCTCTCGCAGGATCTTCGCCTCCATCTCCACCTCCAGCTCTACTCTGCTCCTCCCGTCTCTACTTGACCTATCTTGGAGCTACTCGCTCCTCCTCACCTCCACCCTCAGGTACCCTAGCTCCACTTAGTTTAATGCCAATAGCCCCTAGGGATCCACCCTCTCCTCTTTGTTGTTGCCTACCACAAGCTGGCACCCTGTTGCTGCTAGCACCAGGATCACCACCTACCCACCTTGGAGCCTCAACTCTCTATCCTTGTCTTTGTCCTGGTCCCTATCCCTGCACAGGGGCATCATCCTCAACCTCCTCTATGCGAGGTTCCTACTCCATTGGATCTGTAAATCTTGGGAATGGATGTTGTTGAAACCAATCCCTATACTAGGGCAATACCCCCGCATTTGCAACATCATCCATATAGTCCCATCTGAGTTGTTGTAACCCAGTCAGCTCTTGCATGCCTAACGCGTATGATACCCTAGGCCCCCATCCCTTCATCTCCTCATCTGCATAACGCGCATATGCAGTAAACTCCTGCGAGATCCCCTGAGGTCTACCATACTGCCTCATCAATCGAGTAACAACAAACTGCTCGACAACTGTCTGTGATCTGCATCTAAGAGGTTGTGTAATGAAGAGGTCTCTACGTACAACTCTCCAATCATCCCAAGGCTCCAGACCCCTATACAGTCTCCATATGACGGTTATCAAGTCGTCTAGCTGCCATCTCCAATAATTTGTCTTGCCCAGATGGGGCTGAGCAGCATAACCCGAATATCTATAAATAATGGGATGACCAGTTGGATAGTTCTGATACTTAATATAAGTACAGATCCAATAGCCAACAAGATGAGAGGGGGGGGGTGAATCATACAAACTTAATCATCCATAAAAAACATCAAATTCAACCTCGGTAACATATATATCAGTAATATAACCAAAACTGTTAAACATGCAAACTCAAAAGCATATAAACATCATAAACCTCATAACACTAGATTTAACGTGGAAACCCAAATAGGGAAAAACCACTGTGGAATTTCGGACCCACTAAGAAATATACTCTTCTAGAGTATGCTCGGTTAAAAGCAAATCCTGTTAAAGATTACAAACACATTGCTAGATGTGACCTAGTTAAGGGATTTCCCTCAGATCTGTTAGGATATTCACCTTGTTAGAAGTGACCTTGTTAAAGGATTTCAAACACTCAATCAGAATGTCACCTTGCTAGAGAGTTTTACAAATAAGACTGTTAAGTCCACCCAGTTAAGAGATTTTCTATCACTTTCACAAAATAACAGTAATAAAAATCTATCTCCAACTTCACATCTAAAATGCTAAAGCAGATTCCTATTTATTCAATACAATCTAGACATAGAACTAATCTTGTCTATCTGTTGGGCTTCTATACTCTGTTATTCTAACAGGTCTTCAAGCTTCTATGCTCGATAATCACTATGTAGCATCCCTGTGCATACACTTGCCCGCATACATTGTTTATCAACAGTTTCCTAATTATAAACAATTAGGTAACTGCTTAATCTCCTTGATCACATTTCCCATGATCAATCATAGCCATCAGATCTTCAATCTTGTCCAGGTTCAATGCATCTTTCGATCTGAAAATGTTTTACCCCACCTTGGAACTTGCATATTATTCTTGGAACTTGTGCCAGGGTATTGCGGTTCAATCTGTGCTATAGATCTCCATGCCGACTTTCCATTGCCTTAGATTCATTAACAAACTTCATCCATGACTCACCAATCATTTAATTAGTTCCAGCTCATCAGCTTCCTTCATTAAATAACACATGCAAACATTTAATGCATTCTGTTATAGCTCGGTTACAACTTGGTAACAACTCGATTATAACTCGGTCAATACAAAAATTCACTCGGTAGACATTCTGCCTTCATTAACCGATAGCAATAACCTTAGGGTTTACCGACTAGGTTCTTTGCTTGGTAACATAGTATAGTATTAACCTTTACAATTTACAACATGTATGATGTTAAAACAATCTAAACATCATGATCTAATCATTGTTTGACTCGGTAGTAGTTGCCCATTGAATACCTTATTCATCATATTCTTTCCTGTGTCTTTTACCGACATCTTTATACTCTTTTAAATCATACTTCTCAAGATATGGCAACATCATACTGAATTAGAAAATCAATTTCTTGACATCAATGACAAAATAATAATATCAAGATAGTAGACATCATTAATCAGTTATATCCATAATCATCAACAACCTTCTCAATATCCTTATGAAATGCCAACAATCTTTCATTGTCTGTTATAATGCAATATTGCCAACAATCTCCCCTTTGGCATTGATGGCAAAACTAATTGATTTGACCTTTAAAAGATTCGGATAGTTGTGATTCTAAAATGCTGAAATGCTCTCCCCCATACATTAGACTTCTCCTCTTTTCTTCAATCTTCTTTCCAATCTTCAATCAGTCTTCTCTCAATCTTCTCCCCTGATATTATTCTTCTCCCCCTTTGACAACAATGCCAAAAAGTAAAGAACTAAAACATAATTTCTTTCTGTATGAAGTGATTTCCTACTGTTGTGTATCAACTGAGTCTCGGTCAGAGAATTTTGTCTTCAATTCCTCTTCCCTGTATAATGTCCTGTAATAATTCCTGTACACCTTTAGAAAACATCCTAAAGTGTGTAATGCAGCATCAACTCCTAAAAGATATTCAATAGAGTCATCGGATTGATGCTTTCACCGAACTCGGTCAGTGAGTAGAAGATAGGGGTAGGACCCCTAACTTACTTCTGAGATATTCAAAAGTGTCCCTTGGTAGTGGCTTGGTGAAGATATTTGCTATTTGTTCCTTTGTGCTAGCATACTCCAACACCACTTTCTTCTCTTGAGCTTCTTCTCTAAGATAATGATATTTGATAGAGATGTGTTTTGTCTTAGAGTGCATACCAAATTTTTTTGAAATATTAATGGCACTAGTATTGTCACAGAATATAGTTATTGGCTCGATAACTTTCTCATTTATACCTTCCATCAGTTGTTTGATCCATGCAATGTTGGTACAATTCAATGCTGCAGCAATGTATTCAGCTTCTGTTGTTGACTGTGAAACACATCCTTCTTTCTTGCTAAGCCAACTCACTAGTCTTTCTCCTAAAAAGAAAGCTCCTCCACTTGTGCTTTTTCTGTCATCAATGTTGCCTGCTCAATCAACATCAGTATAAACTTTTAATTCAACATCATTTCCTTTTTAATATACTAAGCCATAATCCTCAGTGTCCCATCAACAGATGCAGATTCATCATTCTTTGATAGTTTACAGTTGGTAGTCATAGGAGTACTTACTGGTTTTGAATCTTCCATTCCAAATTTCTTCAAGATTTCCTTTATGTACTTGGATTGAATAATGAAAATCTCATTTTTCACTTGCAGTATCTGTAAACCTATAAAATACTTTATCGCACAGATTAATGACATCTCAAATTCTTTGCTCATTTCATTTCCAAAGTTTTTGCATAAACAGTCATTTCCATAAAATATAATATCATCAACAAATATGGTTGAGATCAGTATTCTATTTTCATCATTCTTCATGTACATGTTGTTGTTCTCACTTGTCCTTATAAAACCAATCCTAATCAAATAAGAGTGCAATCTTTCATACCATGCTCTAGGTGCTTGTTTCAAACCATATAAAGCTTTGTTCAATTTACATACTTGATCTTTATTATTGTCTTCAACAAATCCTTCAGGTTGTTCAATAAAAACTTCTTCTTCTAATATTCCATTCAGAAATGCAAATTTGACATCCATTTTATATACCTTGAAGTGTTTTAAAGCAGCATAGGCCAACAATGTTCTTACTCCTTCCAGGCTAGCAACAGTTGCAAAATTTTCACCATAATCAATTCCTTCTTCTTGAGCATAACCTTTGCAAACTAGTCTTGCTTTGTTTCGAATAACCTCTCCTTTTTCATTTAGCTTGTTTTTGAAAATCCACTTTGTACCGATTACATTTTTGTCCTTTGGTCTTGGGATTAGTGTCCATGTGTCATTCTTCTTGATTTGATCAATCTCTTCTATCATAGCATATATCCAATCTTCACTATTAAATGCCTCTCTCACTATTCTCGGTTCAAATTCAGATATCAAACATGTGTTATGTCTTAGTTTATTCCTTGTCATCACTAGATCATCCTTATCTCCTATAATATGACTTGGTGCATGGTGTCTTCTGACATACTTGGCTAATACAGGCTCGGTAGGCTCTGTATGATCTTCTTCATCACTTGGTAACTAGATATTCTCTTCATTTTCTTCAACAATCTTCTCGGTAAGACTCCTCGATTGAACATAGACAAATTCATCATAGTCTTCTAGTTCCATGGAATTTCCTTCATCATTTCCTTCTGCAAATTCATCAATTTTCACATTTGCACTTTCTACTATTTTTTAAGATGATTTGATCAGACATTTAAATGCTTTGCTTCTAGAAGAATAACCTAGAAATGTTCCTTCTTCACTTTTCTGATCAAAGTTGCCATTTCTATCATCTTTGTGGACATAGCATCTACTTCCAAACATTTTAAAATAACTTACATTAGGTTTCTTATCATACCAGATTTCATATAGTGTCTTTAAAGTACCTTTCTTCAATCGAACTTGGTTCAAGGTGTAAAATGTTGTGCTTATTGCTTCTCTCCAAAATGTTTGTGGCACCTTCTTTTCAATCATCAGTGTTCTAGCACAATCCACAATAGATCTGTTTCTTCTCTTAGCTATTCAATTCTGCTGTGGAGTTCTTAGTGTAGAGACCTTTCTTTTAATACCATGATCATTGCAAAATAAATTGAACTCATCAGATGTGACCTCTCCTCCTCTATCTGATCTAAGACATTTCAGTTGTCTTTCTGTTTCATTTTCAACTCTTGCCTTGTACCATTTAAACATTTGAAAAGCTTTTGATTTTTCTTTTAAAGACATTACTGACATCATCCTTGAATAGTCATCCACAAATAATATGAAATATTTATCACCATAATAACTTTGAACTTTCATAGGACCACAAAGATCAGTGTGCACTAGATCTAAAATTCCCTTAGAAGTGTAAGACTTACTTGTAAAGCTTGATTTTGTCACCTTACCCATTTGGTATCCTTGACACATAGCATTCTCAGGTTTTTCAAGACTTGGTAGACCTCTTACTCGGTGCTTCTTACTTATTTTGATTAGATTATCAAAATTTACATGACAAAACCTTTTATGCCATAACCAGGTATGATCTATTTTTGCATACAAACACTTGTTACGAGTTGAGACAAGGTGAAATGTGTTACCTTTTGTTTTTGTCCCACTAGCAGCTAACTTTCCATTCTTGTCATGAACTTTGACAATTCCTTTCTGAAATTCTATTCGATAACCTGTGTTGTTTAGTTGTGTTACACTCAACAAATTGTATTTCAAACCTTCAATCCAATAAACATCATTGCATCTTGCATTATCAAGATGTGTTATAGATCCTTTACCTTTCACGGGACATGGTCCATCATTACCAAATCTAACATAGCCTCCATCATAATCTTCTAATATAACAAACTTGTGTTTATCTCCTGTCATATGATGTGAGCATCCACTATCTATAATCTATGAATCATTAGTGTTTATGTGAGATATTAGGGCTTTTTCTTTATACCTGTCTTCATCTGATCCATCTTTGATAGCCACATAAACTACTTCCTCTGTATCTATATCATCCGATTTATCATCATTGGATTCCTCATTAGCTCTTAAGCATGTCTTTCTATCTCTTCTTCTGAAGTCTTGGTGTCCTCTGTAATTATTATCTTTCTGTCTGTCATCTCGGTAATCTCTCTTTTTAGTAAAATCTTTGTCAGGACAATTAGAAGCCATATGTCCTATCTTATCAAAATTGAAACATTTCAAAGGTAGTTTTCCTTTATACTTACCTTTGCCTCTCGGTAACCTTTTGGCTAATAGTGCTTCAAACTCTTCTTGCTTTCTGATTTCCTCATACAGTTTGTGTACTTCTTCCATGTTCTTACGAAATCTTTCACTTGCTCCAATGTGATCTCCTTTAGAGTACTTATACTTTTTTTCATTGTAATCATTAGATTCATCAAGATGAAAAGAACTAAATGCAGATTCATCTTTATTTACCGAAGATCCACTGTTATCAAAATTACTTAACTCAAATGTATGTAGCTTACCAATAGTAGCATCTAAAGAAACTGACATATTAGGTATAGACCTCAATTCATTGATTACAAAGACTCGGATTGCATAAGCTGGTAGAAGGGTTCTCAAAAACTTACTTGTTATATCCTTTTCTTCAATAGTTCCACCTGCTCCTTTGATTTGATTGACAATCCCCTTTAGTCTTGTACTATACTGAGTTATGTTCTCACCTTCATTCATCCTCATAGATAATTTTTGTCCTCTTAGACTTTCTACTTTTTCTCTTTTAACATGTTCATCTCCTCCATATATTTATATGAGCTTATCCCACATTGCCTTTGCATCATTGCAACCTTCTAGGTCATTAAACTCTGAGTCGGTCAATGCAGATGTTATTTTAATCATTGCTTGAATATGTTCTTTCTTTGCCTTTATCTCTTCCATAGTCAATGGATAGGTTCTTAGTGTAACAAAATCATTCTCCAGATAGTATACAATATATTCTCCAACTCCCGATAGATGCAGCTTCATCCTTTTCTGCCATGTAGAGAAACTTGACTTGTTCAGCTTCGGTGCATCCCTCATATACATCTTTGGATCTTTAACTCAAGTGCCTTTAAACTTTTCCTTCTGGAGTCCAAAGCTCTAATACCAATTGATAGTTGTAATACTTAATATCAGTACAGATCTAATGGCCAACAAGATGAGAGGGGGGGGGTGAATCATACAAACTTAATCATCCGTAAAAACATCAGATTCAACCTTGATAACATAGATATCAGTAATATAACCAAAATTGTTAAACATGCAAACTCAAAAGCATATAAACATCATAAACCTCATAACACCAGATTTAACGTGGAAACCCAAATAGGGAAAAACCACTATGGAATTTCGGACTCACTAAGAAATATACTCTTCTAGAGTATGCTCGGTTAAAAGCAAATCATGTTAAAGATTACAAACGCATTGCTACATGTGACCCGGTTAAGGGATTTCCCTCAGATCTATTAGGATCTTCACCTTGTTAGAAGTGACCTTGTTAAAGGATTTCAAACACTCAATTAGAATGTCACCTTGCTAGAGGGTTTTACAAATAAGACTGTTAAGTCCACTCAGCTAAGAGATTTTCTGTCACTTTCACAAAATAACAGTAATAAAAATCTATTTGCAACTTCACATCTAAAATGCTAAAGAAGATTCCTATTTGTTCAATACAATCTAGACATAGAACTAATCTTGTCTATCTATTGGGCTTCTATACTCTGTTATTCTAACAGTTCTTCAAGCTTCTGTGCTCGGAATTCACTATATAGCATCCTTGTGCATACATTTTCCCGCATACATTGTCTATCAACAATTTCCTATTTATAAACAATTAGGTAGCCGCTTAATCTCCTTGATCACATTTCCCATGATCAATCATAGCCATTAGATCTTCAATCTTGTCCAGGTTCAATACATCTTTTGATCTGAAAATGTTTTATCCCACCTTGGAACTTGTGCCAGGGCATTGCAGTTCAATCTGCACTGTAGATCTTCATGCCAACTTTCCATTGCCTTGGATTCATTAACAAACTTCATCCATGGCTCACCAATCATTTAATTAGTTCCAGCACATCAGCTTCCTTTATTAAATAACACATGCAAACATTTAATGCATTCTGTTATAGCTCGGTTAAAACTCGGTAACAACTCGGTTATAACTCGGTGAATACTAAAATTCACTCGGTAGACATTCTGCCTTCATTAACTGATAGTGATAAACTTAGGGTTTACCGACTAGGTTCTTTGCTTGGTAACATAGTATAGTATTATCCTTTACAATTTACAACATGTATGATGTTAAAACAGTCTAAACATCATGATCTCATCATTGTCTGACTCGGTAGTAGTTTCCCATTGAATACCTTACTCATCATATTCTTTCTTGTGTCTTTTACCGACATCTTTATACTCTTTTGAATCATATTTCTCAAGATATGGCAACATCATACTGAATTAGAAAATCAATTTCTTGACATCAATGATAAAATAATAATATCAAGACAGTAGACATCTTTAATCAGTTATATCCATAATCATCAACAACCTTCTCAATATCCTTATGAAATGCCAACAATCTTTCATTGTCTGTTATAATGCAATATTGCCAACAATCTCCCCTTTGGCATTGAATGCAAAACAAATTGATTTGACCTTTAAAAGATTCGGATAGCTGTGATTCTGAAATGTTGAAATGCTCTCCGCCATACATTAGACTTCTGCTATTTTCTTCAGTCTTCTTTCCAATCTTCAGTCAGTCTTCTCTCAGTCTTCTCCCTTGATATTAGTCTTCTCCCCCTTTGACAACAATGCCAAAAAGTAAAGAACTAAAACATAATTTCTTTCTGTATGAAGTGATTTCCTACCGTTGTGTATCAACTGAGTCTCGATCAGAGCATTTTCTCTTCAATTCTTGTTCCCTGTTTAATGTCCTGTAATAATTCCTGTACACCTTTAGAAAACATCCTAAAGTGTGTAATGCAGCATCAACTCCTAAAAGATATTCAATAGAGTCATCAGATTGATGCTTTCACCAAACTTGATTAGTGAGTAGAAGATAGGGGTAGGACCCCTAACTTACTTCTGAGATATTCAAAAGTGTCCCTTGGTAGTGGCTTGATGAAGATATCTGCTATTTGTTCCTTTGTGCTAACATACTCCAACACCACTTTCTTCTCTTGAGATTCTTCTCTAAGATAATGATATTTGATAGAGATGTGCTTTGTCTTAGAGTGCATAACAAGATTTTTTGAAATATTAATGGCACTAGTATTGTCACAAAATATAGTTACTGACTCGATAATTTTCTCATTTGTACCTTCCAACAGTTGTTTGATCCATCCAATGTTGGTACAATTCAATCCTGCAACAACATATTCAGCTTCTGCTATTGACTATGAAACACATCCTTGTTTCTTGCTAAGCCAACTCACTAGTCTTTCTCCTAAAAAGAAAGCTCCTCCACTTGTGCTTTTTCTGTCACCAATGTTGCCTACCCAATCAGCATCAGTATAAACTTTTAATTCAAAATCATTTCCTTTCTGATATACTAAGCCATAATCCTCAGTGCCTTTCAAGTATCTAAAAATTATTTTGATTGTTGTCATCTGTGTTTCCTCAGGATCTGCAGAGAATCTTGCAACTATACCTACTACATATGCTATGTTTGGTCTGCTATGAACAACATATTGTAGCTTTCCAATCATGGATCAGTAAAGTGTCTCATCAACAGATGTAGATTCATCATTCTTTGATAGTTTACAGTTGGTAGTCATAGGAGTACTTACTGGTTTTGAATCTTCCATTCCAAATTTCTTCAAGATTTCCTTTATGTACTTGGATTGAATAATGAAAATCTCATTTTTCATTTGCAGTATCTGTAAACCTATAAAATACTTTATCGCACCGATTAATGACATCTCAAATTCTTTACTCATTTTATTTCCAAAGTTTTTGCATAAAGAGTCATTTCCATAAAATATAATATCATTAACAAATATGGTTGAGATAAGTATTCCATTTTCATCATTCTTCATGTACATGTTGTTGTTCTCACTTGTCCTTATAAAGCCAATCTTAATCAAATAAGAGTGCAATCTTTCATACCATGCTCTAGGTGCTTGTTTCAAACCATATAAAGCTTTGTTCAATTTACATACTTGATCTTTATTATTGTCTTCAACAAATCCTTCAGGTTGTTCAATAAAAACTTCTTCTTCTAATATTCCATTCAGAAATGCAGATTTGACATCCATTTGATATACCTTGAGGTTTTTGAAAGCAGCATAGGCCAACAATGTTCTTACTCCTTCTAGTCTAGCAAAAATTGCAAAAGTTTCACCATAATCAATTCCTTCTTCTTGAGCATAACCTTTGCAAACTAGTCTTGATTTGTTTCAAATAACCTCTCCTTTTTCATTTAGCTTGTTTTGAAAATCCACTTTGTACCGATTACACTTTTGTCCTTTGGTCTTGGGATTAGTGTCCATGTGTCATTCTTCCTTATTTGATCAATCTCTTCTGTCATAGCATTTATCCAATCTTCACTATTAAATGCCTCTCTCACTATTCTCGGTTCAAATTCAAATATCAAACATGTGTTCTGTCTCAGTTTGTTCCTTGTCATCACTGGATCATCCTTATCTCCTATAATATGACTTGGTGCACGGTGTCTTCTGACATACTTGGCTAATACATGCTCAGTAGGCTCTGTGTGATCTTCTTCATCACTTGGTAACTGTATATTCTCTTCATTTTCTTCAACTGTCTTCTCGGTAAAACTTCTCGGTTGAACATAGACAAATTCATCATAATCTTCTGGTTCCTTGGAATTTCCTTCATCATTTCTTTCTGCAAATTCATGAATTTTCACATTTGCACTTTCTACTATTTTGTTAGATGATTTGTTCAGACATTTAAATGCTTTGCTTCTAGAAGAATAACCTAGAAATGTTCCTTCTTCACTTTTCTGATCAAAGTTGCCATTTCTATCATCTTTGTGGACATAGCATCTACTTCCAAACATTTTAAAATAACTTACATTAGGTTTCTTATCATACCAGTTTTCATATGGTGCCTTTAAAATACCTTTCTTCAATTGAACTCGGTTCAAGGTGTAAACTGCTGTGCTTATTGTTTCTCTCCAAAATGTTTGTGGCAACTTCTTTTCAATCATCAGTGTTCTAGCACAATCCACAATAGATCTGTTTCTTCTCTCAGCTATTCAATTCTGCTGTGGAGTTCTCGGTGCAGAGACTTGTCTTTTAATACCATGATCATTGCAAAATAAATTGAACTCATCATATATGAACTCTCCTCCTCTATCTGATCTAAGACATTTCAGTTGTCTTCCTGTTTCATTTTCAACTCTTGCCTTGTACCATTTAAACATATGAAAAGCTTCTAATTTTTCTTGTAAAAACATTACTGACATCATCCTTGAATAGTCATCCACAAATAATATGAAATATTTATCACCATAATAACTTTGAACTTTCATAGGACCACAAAGATCAGTGTGCAATAGATCTAAAATTCCCTTAGAAGTGTAAGACTTACTTGTAAAGCTTTATCTTGTCATCTTACCCATCTGGCATCCTCGACACAAAGCATTCTCAGGTTTTTCAAGACTTGGTAGACCTCTTACTCGGTGCTTCTTACTTATTTTGATCAGATTATCAAAATTTACATGACAAAACCTTTTATACCATAACCAGGTATCCTCTATCTTTGCATACAAACACTTGTTACGAGTTGAGTCAAGGTGAAATGTGTTACCTTTTGTTTGTGTCCCGGTAGCGGCTAACTTTCCATTCTTGTCATGAACTTTGACAATTCCTTTCTGAAATTCTATTCGGTAACCTGTGTTGTTTAGCTGTGCTACACTCAACAAATTGTATTTCAAACCTTCAACCCAATAAACATCATTGCATCTTGCATTATCAAGAAGTGTTATAGATCCTTTACCTTTCACCAGACATGGTGCATCATTACCAGATCTAACATAGCCTCCATCATAATCTTCTAATATAACAAACTTGTGTTTATCTCCTATCATATGATGTTACCATCCACTATCTATAATCCAAGAATCATTAGTGTTTATGTGAGATATTAGGTCTTTTTATTCATAACTTTCTTCATTTGATCCATCTTTGATAGCCACATAAACTACTTCCTTTGTATCTGTATCATCTGATTTATCATCATTGGATTCCTCATCAGCTATTAAGCATGTCTTTCTATCTCTTCTTCTGAAGTCTCGGTGTCCTCTGTAATGATTATCTTTCTATCTGTCATGTCGGTAATCTCTCTTTTTAGTAAAATATTTGTGAGGATAGTTAGAAGCCATATGTCCTATCTTATCACAATTGAAACATTTCAAAGGTATTTTTCCTTTATACTTACCTTTGCCTCTCGGTAACCTTTTGGCTAATAGTGCTTCAAACTCTTCTTGCTTTCTGATTTCGTCATATAGTTTGTGTACTTCTTCCATGTTCTTATGAAATCTTTCACTTGCTCCAATGTGATCTCCTTTAGAGTACTTATACTTTTTTTCATTGTAATCATTAGATTCATCAAGATGAAAAGAACTAAATGCAGATTCAACTTTATTTACCGAATATCCACTGTTATCAAAATTACTTAACTCAAATGCATGTAGCTTACCAATAGTAGCATCTAAAGAAACTGGCATATTAGGTATAGACCTCAATTCATTGATTGCAGAGACTCAGATTGCATAAGCTGGTAGAAGGGTTCTCAACAACTTACTTGTTATATCCTTTTCTTCAATAGTTCCACCTGCTCCTTTGATTTGATTGACAATCTCCTTTAGTCTTGTACTATACTGAGTTATGTTCTCACCTTCATTCATCCTCATAGATTCAATTTGTCCTCTTAGACTATCTACTTTTGGTCTTTAAACATGTTCATCTCCTCCATATATTGATATGAGCTTATCCCACATTGCCTTTGCATCATTGCAACCTTCTAGGTCATTAAACTCTGAGTCGGTCAATACAGATGTTATTTCAATCATTTCTTGAATATGTTCTTTCTTTGCCTTTATCTCTTCCATAGTCAATGGATAGGTGCTCAATGTAACAAAATCATTCTCTAGATAGTATATAGCATATTCTCCAACTCCTGATAGATGCAGCTTCATCCTTTTCTACCATGTAGAGAAACTTGACTTGTTTAGCTTTGGTGCATCCCTCTTATACATCTTTGGAATCTTTAACTCAAGTGCCTTTAAACTTTTCCTTCCGGAGTCCAAAGCTCTGATACCAATTGATAGTTCTAATACTTAATATAAGTACAGATCCAAAAGCCAACAAGATGAGAGGGGGGGGGGGTGAATCATACAAACTTAATCATCCATAAAAACATCAAATTCAACCTCAATAACATATATATTAGTAATATAACCAAAACTGTTAAACATGTGAACTCAAAAGCATATAAACATCATAAACCTCATAACACCAGATTTAACATGGAAACCCAAATAGGGAAAAACCACTGTGGAATTTCGGACTCACTAAGAAATATACTCTTCTAGAGGATGCTCGGTTAAAAGCAAATCCTGTTAAAGATTACAAACACATTGCTACATGTGACCCAGTTAAGGGATTTCCCTCAAATCTATTAGGATCTTCACCTTTTTAGAAGTGACCTTGTTAAAGGATTTCAAACACTCAATCAGAATGTCACCTTGCTAGAGGGTTTTACAAATAAGACTGTTAAGTCCACTCAGTTAAGAGATTTTCTGCACTTTTACAAAATAACAGTAATAAAAATCTATCTGCAACTTCACATCTAAAATGCTAAAGAAGATTCATATTTGTTCAATACAATCTAGACATAGAACTAATCTTGTCTATCTATAGGGCTTCTATACTCTGTTATTCTAATAGTTCTTTAAGCTTCTGTGTTCGGTAATCACTATGTAGCATCCCTGTGCATACACTTGCCCACATACAGTGTTTATCAATAGTTTCCTATTTATAAACAATTAGGTAACCACTTAATCTCCTTGATCACATTTCCCATGATCAATCATAGCCATCAGATCTTCAATCTTGTCCAGGTTCAATGCATCTTTCGATCTGAAAACATTTTACCCCACCTTGGAACTTGCATATTAGTCTTGGAACTTGTGCCAGTGTATTGCGATTCAATCTGTGTTGTAGATCTTCATGCCAAATTTCCATTGCCTTAGATTCATTAACAAACTTCATCCACGGCTCACCAATCATTTAATCAGTTCCTGCTCATCAGCTTCCTTCATTAAATAATGCATGGAAACATTTAATGCATTCTGTTATAGCTCGGTTACAACTGGGTAACAACTCGGTTATAACTTGGTGAATACTAAAATTCACTCGGTAGACATTCTGCCTTCATTAACCGATAGCGATAACCTTAGGGTTTACTGACTAGGTTCCTTAGGGTTTACCAACTAGGTTCTTTGCTTGGTAACATAGTATAGTATTAACCTTTACAATTTACAACATATGTATGACGTTAAAACAATCTAAAAATCATGATCTGATCATTATCTAACTCGGTATTAGTTGCCTATTGAATACCTTTTTCATCCCCTTATTCATCATATTCTTTCCTGTGTCTTTTACCAACATCTTTATACTCTTTTAAATCATACTTCTCAAGATATGGCAACATCATACTGAATTATCAAATCAATTTCTTGACATCAATGACAAAATAATAATATCAAGACAGTAGACATCTTTAATCAGTTATATCCATAATCATCAATAACCTTCTCAATATCCTTATGAAATGCCAACAATCTTTCATTGTCTGTTATAATGCAATATTGGCAACAATTTCCCCTTTGGCATTGATGGCAAAACTAATTGATTTGACCTTTAAAAGATTCGGATAGCTGTGATTCTAAAATGCTAAAATGCTCTCCCCCATACATTAGACTTCTCCTCTTTTCTTCAGTCTTCTTTTCAATCATCAGTCAGTCTTCTCTCAGTCTTCTCCCCTGATATTAGTCTTCTCCCTCTTTGACAACAATGCCAAAAAGTAAAGAACTAAAACATAATTTCTTTCTGTATAAAGTGATTTCCTATTGTTGTGTATCAACTGAGTCTTGGTCAGAGCATTTTGTCTTCAATTCCTATTCCCTATATAATATCCTGTAATAATTCCTGTACACCTTTAGAAAACATCCTAAAGTGTGTAATGCAGCATCAACTCCTAAAGGATATTCAATAGAGTCATTGGATTGATGCTTTCATCGAACTCCGTCAGTGAGTAGAAGATAGGGGTAGGACCCCTAACTTACTTCTGAGATATTCAAAAGTGTCCTTTGGTAGTGGCTTGGTGAAGATATCTACTATTTGTTCCTTTGTGCTAACATACTCCAACACCACTTTCTTCTCTTGAGCTTCTTCTCTAAGATAATGATAGTTGATAGAGATGTGCTTTGTCTTAGAGTGCATAACAAGATTTTTTGAAATATTAATGGCACTAGTATTGTCACAAAATATAGTTACTGGCTCGGTAGCTTCCTCATTTATACCTTCCAATAGTTGTTTGATCCATGCAATGTTGGTACAATTCAATGCTGCAACAACGTATTCAAGTTCTACTGTTGACTATGAAACACATCCTTGTTTCTTGCTAAGCCAACTCACTAGTATTTCTCCTAAAAAGAAAGCTCCTCCACTTATGCTTTTTCTGTCATCAATGTTGCCTGCCCAATCAGCATCAGTATAAACTTTTAATTCAAAATCATTTCCTTTCTGATATACTAAGCCATAATCCTCAGAGCCTTTCAAGTATCTAAAAATTATTTTGATTGTTGTCATGTGTGTTTCCTTAGGATCTGCAGAGAATCTTGCAACTATACCTACTGCATGTGCTATGTCTGGTCTGCTGTGAATAACATATTGTAGCTTTCCAATCATGGATCGGTAAAGTGTCTCATCAATAGATGCAGATTCATCATTCTTTGATACTTTATAGTTGGTAGTCATAGGAGTACTTACTGGTTTTGAATCTTCCATTCCAAATTTCTTCAAGATTTCCTTTATGTACTTGGATTGAGTAATGAAAATCTCATTTTTCATTTGCAGTATCTATAAACCTATAAAATACTTTATCTCACCAATTAATGACATCTCAAATTCTTTGCTCATTTCATTTCCAAAGTTTTTGCATAAAGATTCATTTCCACAAAATATAATATCATCAACAAATATGGCTGAGATCAGTATTCCATTTTCATCATTCTTCATGTACATGTTGCTATTCTCACTTGTCCTTATAAAACCAATCTTAATCAAATAAGACTGCAATCTTTCATACCATGCTCTAGGTGCTTGTTTCAAACCATATAAAGCTTTGTTCAATTTACATACTTGATCCTTATTATTGTCTTCAACAAATCCTTCAGGTTGTTCAATAAAAACTTCTTCTTCTAATATTCCATTCAGAAATGCAAATTTGACATCCATTTGATATACCTTGAAGTGTTTGAAAGCAGCATAGGCCAACAATGTTCTTACTCCTTCAAGGCTAGCAACACTTGCAAAATTTTCACCATAATCAATTCCTTCTTCTTGAGCATAACCTTTGCAAACTAGTCTTGCTTTGTTTCGAATAACCTCTCCTTTTTCATTTAGCTTGTTTCTGAAAATCCACATTGTACCGATTACATTTTTGTCCTTTGGTCTTGGGATTAGTGTCCATGTGTCATTCTTCTTGATTTGATCAATCTCATCTATCATAGCATATATCCAATCTTCACTGTTAAATGCCTCTCTCACTATTCTCGGTTCAAATTCAGATATCAAACATGTGTTCTGTCTTAATTTGTTCCTTGTCATCACTGGATCATCCTTATCTCGTATAATCTGACTTGGTGCATGGTGTCTTCTGACATACTTGGCTAATACAGGCTTGGTAGGCTCTGTATGATCTTCTTCATCACTCGGTAACTGGATATCCTCTTCATTTTCTTCAACAGTCTTCTCAGTAAGACTTCTCGGTTGATCATAGACAAATTCATCATTGTCTTCTGGTTCCTTAGAATTTCCTTCATCATTTCTTTCTGCAAATTCATCAATTTTCACATTTGCACTTTCTACTATTTTGTTAGATGATTTGATCAGACATTTAAATGCTTTGCTTCTAGAAGAATAACCTAGAAATGTTCCTTCTTCACTTTTCTAATCAAACTTGCCATTTCTATCATCTTTGTGAACATAGCATCTACTTCCAAACATTTTAAAATAACTTACATTAGGTTTCTTATCATACCAGATTTCATATGGTGTCTTTAAAGTACCTTTCTTCAATTGAACTTGGTTCAAGGTGTAAACTGTTGTGCTTATTGCTTCTCTCCAAAATGTTTGTGGCACCTTCTTTTCAATCATCATTGTTCTAGCACAATCCACAATAAATCTGTTTCTTCTCTCATCTATTTAATTCTGTTGTGGAGTTCTTGGTGCAGAGACTTGTCTTTTAATACCATGATCATTGCAAAATAAATTGAACTCATCAGATGTGAACTCTCCTCCTCTATCTGATCTAAGACATTTCAGTTGTCTTCCTGTTTCATTTTCAACTCTTGCCTTATACCATTTAAACATTTGAAAAGCTTCTGATTTTTCTTTTAAAAACATTACTGACATCATCCTTGAATAGTCATCCACAAATAATATGAAATATTTATCACCATAATAACTTTGAACTTTCATAGGACCACAAAGATCAGTGTGCACTAGATCTAAAATTCCCTTAGAAGTGTAAGACTTGTAAAGCTTGATCTTGTCATCTTACCCATGTGACATTCTAGACACATAGCATTCTCAGGTATTTCAAGACTCGGTAGACCTCTTACTTGGTGCTTCTTACTTATTTTGATTAGATTATCAAAATTTACATGACAAAACCTTTTATGCCATAACCAAGTATCATCTATCTTTGCATACAAACACTTGTTACGAGTTGAGTCAAGGTGAAATGTGTTACCTTTTGTTTGTGTCTCGGTAGCAGCTAACTTTCCATTCTTGTCATGAACTTTGACAATTCCTTTGTGAAATTCTATTTGGTAACCTATGTTGTTTAGCTGTGCTACACTCAACAAATTGTATTTCAAACCTTCAACCCAATAAACATCATTGCATCTTGCATTATCAAGAAGTGTTATAGATCCTTTACCTTTCACCGGACATGGTGCATCATTACCAAATCTAACATAGCTTCCATCATAATCTTCTAATATAACAAACTTGTGTTTATCTCCTGTCATATTATGTGAGCATCCACTATCTATAATCCAAGTATCATTAATGTTTATGTTAGATGTTAGGTATTTTTCTTCATACCTTTCTTCATCTGATCCATCTTTGTTAGCCACATAAACTACTTCCTCTGTATCTGTATCATCTAATTTATCATCATTGGATTCCTCATCAGCTATTAAGCATGTCTTTCTATCTCTTCTCCTGAAGTCTTGGTGTCCTCTGTAATTATTATCTTTCTGTCTGTCATCTCGGTAATCTCTCTTTTTAGTAAAATCTTTGTCAAGACAGTTAGAAGCCATATGTCCTATCTTATCACAATTGAAACATTTCAAAGGTAGTTTTCCTCTATACTTACTTTTGCCTCTCGGTAACCTTTTGGCTAATAGTGCTTCAAACTCTTCTTGCTTTCTGATTTCCTCATATAGTTTGTGTACGTCTTCCATGTTCTTACGAAATCTTTCACTTGCTCCAATGTGATCTCCTTCAGAGTACTTATACTTTCTTTCATTGTAATCATTAGATTCATCAAGATGAAAAGAACTAAATGCAGATTCAACTTTATTTACCGAAGATCCATTGTTATCAAAATTACTTAACTCAAATGCATGTAGCTTACCAATAGTAGCATCTAAAGAAACTGGCATATTAGGTATAGACCTCAATTCATTGATTGCAGAGACTTGGATTGCATAAGCTAGTAGAAGGGTTCTCAACAGCTTACTTGTTATATCCTTTTCTTCAATAGTTCCACCTGCTCCTTTGATTTGATTGACAATCTCCTTTAGTCTTGTACTGTACTGAGTTATGTTCTCACCTTCATTCATCCTCGTAGATTCAAGTTGTCCACTTACACTATCTACTTTTTCTCTTTGAACATTTTCATCTCCTCCATATATTGATATGAGCTTATCCCACATTGCCTTTGCATCATTGCAACCTTCTAGGTCATTAAACTCTGAGTCGGTCAATGCAGATTTTATTTCAATCATTTCTTGAATATGTTCTTTCTTTGCCTTTATCTCTTCCATAGTCAATGGATAGGTGCTCAGTGTAACAAAATCATTCTCCAGATAGTATACAACATATTCTCCAACTCCTGATAGATGCAGCTTCATCCTTTTCTTCCATGTAGAGAAACTTGACTTGTTCAGCTTCGGTGCATCCCTCTTATACATCTTTGGATCTTTAACTCAAGTGCCTTTAATTTTTTCCTTCTAGAGTCCAAAGCTCTGATACCAATTGATAGTTCTAATACTTAATATAAGTACAGATCCAATAGCCAACAGGATGAGAGGGGGGGGTGAATCATACAAACTTAATCATCCATAAAAACATCAGATTCAACCTCGATAACATATATATTAGTAATATAACCAAAATTGTTAAACATGCAAACTCAAAAACATATAAACATCATAAACCTCATAACAACAGATTTAACGTGGAAACCCAAATAGGGAAAAACCACTATGGGATTTCGGATCCACTAAGAAATATACTCTTCTAGAGTATGCTCGGTTAAAAGCAAATCCTGTTAAAGATTACAAACACATTGCTAGATGTGACTCGGTTAAGGGATTTCCCTCAGATCTGTTAGGATCTTCTCCTTGTTAGAAGTGACCTTTTTAAAGGATTTCAAACACTCAATCAGAATGTCACCTTGCTAGAGGGTTTTACAAATAAGACTGTTAAGTCCACTCAGTTAAGAGATTTTCTGTCACTTTCACAAAATAATAGTAATAAAAATTTATCTGCAACTTCACATCTAAAATGCTAAAGCAGATTTGTATTTGTTCAATACAATCTAGACATAGAACTAATCTTGTCTATCTGTTGGGCTTCTATACTCTGTTATTCTAATAGGTCTTCAAGCTTTTGTGCTCGGTAATCACTATGTAGCATCCCTGTGCATACACTTGCGTGCATACATTGTTTATCAACAGTTTCCTATTTATAAACAATTAGGTACCCACTTAATCTCCTTGATCACATTTCCCATGATTAATCATAGCCATCAGATTTTCAATCTTGTACAGGTTCAATGCATCTTTCAATCTGAAAATGTTTTACCCCACCTTGGAACTTGCATATTAGTCTTGGAACTTGTGCCAGGGTATTGTAGTTCAATCTGCGCTGTAGATCTTCATGCCGACTTTCCATTGCCTTAACAAACTTCATCCACGACTCACCAATCATTTAATCAGTTCCAGCTCATCAGCTTCCTTCATTAAATAACGCATGCAAACATTTAATGCATTCTTTTATAGCTCGGTTACAACCCGGTAACAACTCGGTTATAACTCGATGAATACTAAACTTCACTCGATAGACATTCTACCTTCATTAACTGATAGCGATAACATTAGGGTTTACCATCTAGGTTCCTTAGGGTTTACCGACTAGGTTCTTTGCTTGGTAACATAGTATAGTATTAACCTTTACAATTTACAACATATGTATGATGTTAAAACAATGTAAACATCATGATCTCATCATTTTCTAACTCGGTAGTAGTTGCCCATTGAATACCTTATTCATCCCCTTATTCATCATATTCTTTCATGTGTCTTTTACTGACATCTTTATACTCTTTTAAATCATACTTCTCAAGATATGGCAACATCATACTGATTTAGAAAATCAATTTCTTGACATCAATGACAAAATAATAATATCAAGACAATAGACATCTTTAATCAGTTATATCCATAATCATCAACAACCTTCTCAATATCCTTATGAAATGCCAATAATCTCTCATTGTCTGGTATAATGCAATATTGCCAACAGAGGATCCCTACCCTCATCGACAATCGACCTGTAAACTAGGAGATGCTCCCAAGCCCATACCTATAAATCAAAACTCTTGCAGCCATACTCTTCCCCTCCTGGTAGACGATCTCATGCATCTCGTGATACATGTGTGCCAGAATACACAAACCCCATCCTAATCTCTGGGGGTTCTCAATAAGTCTGTAATGTCCCTTTCTAGGTTTAGGCTGGTTTGAACCATAATTAATCTATTTCAAAGTACTGATGACTTAAACTATCTTAATTAAGAGTCAAGGCTATCTTAACATGAAGCAGATCTGTGATATTCTTTCTTTAGTCTATCAAGTACTAGATAATTTAATCTTATTCCAGTTCATCTATAAATCATTTACATATTTTTTAATTACTAGTTTAATGGATTATTATACGTTACTGCAGAGTAGTTTCTAAAAGATATTACATTAATTATATTTGTTGTATTAATATCTGTTATTGTATAAATATCCTTATTAATAACTTTTATATTATTCCTTAGTGATATATATATACATACATATATATACATATATATGTATATATATATATGTATATATATGTATATACATATATATATATATATATATATATATATATATATGTTGACAATGATTTTAATATTTCCTAATAACCTATTATTATTACTACTGCTGCCTAAAATATTACTAGTGATGGATATATTAAGTATCTGGTAGTGGGAGACAGATCTGATGCATGTCAGATCTGGTCTGCCACTTTCATGAAATTATGTATTCCTATAATACATATTTCAGACTGTTAATATTATTCTGCATAAAGAAATTACTGGGGTTCATATACTAAGCATAAATATTAAGCACACCACCATGCATGCCATCGGAAATAAGCATGTCCTGCCTGTGACATTAATAATAGTTTTGATCTGAATTATTATCAATGGAACCTGATATAATGATTATCTTTAATAGGAATGGAAGTAATTATTGTTTTTATATGATCATGCAATGATCATATGAGGACTAGCCCTTATCTGTATAGCTATGCTTGATTGACCTTTGTACCCAGTTATAGGGCGTACTTCATGTTGTTGCGGGTGGATGATATACCTCCCTCTTACTCGGCTGACCACAGGATTCCCCTGAGTGCTGTGAATATCCCATTTCCTAATCCTCCCCCAAAATGAATTCGAATCATCTTAATATATATGGAGGAATAGTGTCTAAAGAGACACGTCTCTTGTGTCTATGTAATCGTCTCCTTAATCGCACCATTTATTTTTGTTATGATTAACAGATAGGCACTATTTATTAATTAACAACTCTTCGTAATGATGGTGATTATTAGCGTTCTTCATTATCTTGTGTTTGTACTTAGTTTGGTTTAGTGATTCAATCATCGGGGTGGTATATACCTTACATGATAATAATCATCTTTCCTTATGAGCGTTATTTGCGATAATCTGAAGGATTGTGTTTATGATTTTAAATTTAAATTTGAATTAAGATATAATGAAGAAGCAATAATGATGGACAAGTAAAAGAATAGTAATATTAAAAATGTAAGGGAAGTTTGAGTGGTTGTTATACACAAAAAGATAATAAAGTAGCAAATAAAAGGGATAAGAGAATATAGAGGAAGTGAAGTAGTAAATGCTTATAATGGTGTAGCATCTATACAACTTTGGAATCATTGTTCTATTTGGTATGCATGATGATCCTGGTTTTAGATGCTTTGATCGATGCTTAGTATTAGTATTCTGATCACTGTTGAATTCTCTTTGTAATATTGTATATCGGTTCTATTAATGGCATTGTATTAATACGATATTATTCCAAATAATACTTATAATGTATTTTGACAATTCATGTTTATATTTTATATTTATTAAATAACACGTTATATGGTAAGTGTAAAATATTCAATATATCTATTTTATGTTTTAATAGTATTTTATGGTAAAACTTCTTTAATAGTTAATATAATATTAATAATTGAAATATGAACGTTATATTAAAACAATAATAAATAATAATCATAACAAACATTACTAATCATATATTAGAGCAAAATCGTGAAGTCTCATAAATGAGATGATTTTCCAATATTAATAAATGTTAATTAATAAATGTTTTAATTATCATATCTATTTAGTCATAATAATCTAATGTCCAAAGGGGTTATGACAAAGTCTATCCAACATTCTACCCCATCTACACAAAAACCCCTGCTGTCCCCTGTGCGGCATCAGAAAGAAACCAATAAAACCTACCAAGATGCAAGCTAGTGGAAAGTCCTCACTATACCTAGTCATCATCACGTCCCAACTAATAGAACCTGTTAGAATATCAGGATCCCTTAAAACCTCTCTAACAGCTAGTAACCCAGGAAGATGCATTGCATCATAATCAACCTTCCCTCTAGCAAAAGGGATACAGAGAATCCTATATACATCCTCGAGAGTGATCATCATCTCCCCAACTGGCAAATGGAATGTGTTATGCTCTAAATAAAACCTCTCAACTAATTTTGTGAGCATATCGTGATTCACACGGATATCAGGTAACTGTAAAAGGTTAGTCAATCCACACAAATCAATATGTGCTTGGTCAATATTAGATAACTCGCGAACTAATGTCATGGTCGGTGGATATACACATCGGAATAACAAATGGGGCAATCAAACCTGCAAAAAAATCAAACAGATCGTCGGGAAACATTTCAAATTAGCCTATAAGAGAAGCAAAACATCACGCAAATCCAACTACACCAACTACAAAATCAAAATTTCAAGTTTGCACCTTTAAAAATGCTCACTATTTTTCAAAATGACATAACACAGAGTAAGCAGAAACTCGTACAAGTCAGGAATAGACCTAGTACGACAAAAGACTCTGATATGACACATGATTAGCTCTAGGATGACAAAATGGGCTATTTTGAATGTTATCGTACGACACAAGTGTTACTACTTATCAAGTTGCCATTAGTTTTATGTTAAAAGTTACTTTATATACTCTAGTCGGTTACTACTACCGAAATATTCAATCGGTATGAACAGTCAAGTTGGCTACAGAAGAAAGTAGTCTCAGAGCGCAGTATACACCGAGCTATCTACCGAGTATCATTCCATGTCTACCGAGTAGCAAAGATGACACACTGAGTGAAATGTGTTACCAGATTCATTGAACCTGGACATACATATGAAAACGTGTTACAAGATCGAGGCACATAGAACCATTATCACATTGGAAATTGCACTTAAAGATTGTGTATGATTTTGAGGTCATCTAACCAATGAAATATTTTGCATGGTTATTCATTCGATAAAATATGTTTGTAAGATCGAAACAATGAATGGATCACCGACATAAGAGATATATTTATACAACATGGATTAAGATCAGATATATACATGTATCATGACAGAAAGGAAGATATAGAAATATACAAAGCAAGACATGTGAAAGCACTAAGTGTTATGACTGTTAAAGAGACATCAAGGTCACCGAGAAGGATTTCAGAGAACAGTCAAAGAACAGAGTAAACAGAAGGGTTTACCGAGTTACTATATGGGTTACCGAGGTATGCTATAAGCAAGGTAATCTTATTCTGAGCACATAGAATCTGCTATAATATTCCAGATGTAAAGTTGCAGATATTTGTAATAATTTTATTGTAATATTTTGAAGTTGTAAGAGAAACCTTTAACAGGGTAAAAGACTCTAATCAAGTCTATAAATTGTAAAGCCTCTAACCAGGTGCAACATTTAGTTTAAGTGTTGTAAAATCCTTTAGCAAGGTAGATCTAACAGATCTTGTTACTCCTAACAGGGTAAGCTATCAGAAATAGCTAAACATGTAGCTCTAACCGAGCACCCTTTATTATTGCAGTAGTGAATTTGTGGGTGCCATCCCCACCGTAGTTTTTCTCTCTAACCAAGAGTTTCTGCGTAACCAAAATATATGTGTTATGGAGTGAATCATGTATGATTGTTATCTATTTGTTTTAGCTTCATATTATGTTACTGCACTATTCAGTTTATGCATAAAAGTAAAGTTATTATTGAAGAAAAGTTTTGAAGTACTGATTCACCCCTCCCCTCTCAGTACATTAGCTTTCCATATTGGGCCTAACAATTGGTATCAGAGCTTCAATCTTGGAAAAGGGTTTAACTGCCTAAAGAGAAAGATCTTATCAATGGAAGGCTATAAACAATCTCAGAAGATTGTGTATCTGCAAGAAGAGCTGGATCATGTTAATCAAGTGATTGCAGACATGCAAAGGCAAATGCAAAAATCTCTGAAAGTGAGAAGAAGATTATCTGATGATTTGTAGGACTCTCAAGAGTTAATGAAAAAAATTGAGACATCATCTGAGAATAGTATATCTAAAGAGACTAAAGAAATGATTGGAGTATTGAAAGAAAAGAACAAAGCACTGGCTGATCAACTAAAAGCAATGAAAAGAGAACATGAACATTTCAACACACAGATGACTAAAAATCTTGATGCATTGAGGATAGCCGAGGATAAAGTAAGAGATCTAGAAAGAGAGAAACAACAACTTGAAGTCTTAGTATCTGATAAGAATGATGAAATCACAAGGTTGACTGGAATTCAACAAAACCTATCAGATCAACTAGGCTATGCACATCATGAAGCAAATCTGAAAGATGATGAGAATCAAGCATTGAAACTTGAAGTATCAAGGTTGACCGATGAACTTGAAATAGAGAAGAAATCCAAAGAAACACTGAAGAAGAGTTATGAAGAAACAAAGATGTTGGATGAGCAACTAAATACAAGAAGACCCAACAAAGATGCAGGACTCGGTTACAAAGGAAAAAACTCTACCGAGAAGGGAATTCATACTACCGAGAGAGGAGAATCATCAAAGCAAGCTGGAAACAAGAAGAACATCAAAAGAAAGAAGCCTATTTGCAACTACTGTGGAAATCAAGGTCACACTGCTAACATGTGCCAAATCAGAAAAGGTAAGCAACCGAATGTCACTACGTTCAATGGTTATTGTTACAATTGCAATAAATATGGTCACACATCTAATCAATGTAGGACAAAGTTGGTTAACAATTATCAAAAGGAAAAATTCAAAGGGTTTTGTAAAAACTGAAATAGATATGGACATAGTACCGAGAAGTGTTGGTTTAAGAAAAAGAACTATATGTGGTATGCACATCGAGCAAATGCTAGAGGTTACCAAACCCACACAAATCCTTACCGACAGTATTCTGTAGTACCATGGGATTACAATACAGGATATGGTGTGAATGTTGTGGAAGATATGGACATATAAGTGCCAACTACTTTATAAGGTTTGGGATGAACAACCGAAGATCATGGAGAAATCCTGGTATGACATGTTTTCATTGTCACAAAGTTGGACACTTAGCTGGAGATTGCAGAGATCAACCTGGAAAAAACACTGAGGAAATAAAAGAAAAATTAAAGATGATTTGGAAAAAGAAGGAAATTGTGTCAAATGAAGAAAGCACCTTACCTACCGAGTTAGGTGCTCCTATTCCAAATTAATTGGTAAAGGTATGAGAGACTGCATTTTCTCAAGGTCAAATCTTAACAGTTCCTATTCTATTATGTACTTAATTCAAAATCTGCATAATTAAGATGTATTAGTAAGTTTGAAATTCTATCAAAAGTTTATTGGAGCACTTTATAGGAAACCTGTCAAGTTGGTGAATATAGGAAACCTATCTAGTCAGTGAATGAAGGAAGTTTGGTTACTCGGTTAAAGCAAAAAAAGGAAAGAAAGTTAAGTGGAACCGATTGCATTTAATGTTTTTGACCTAATTCGCACGGAGCCCGATAAGGTATATTGTGTACTTAAAAGCATTTTCGCGGTCATTTTACTTACCAAGTTTTCGAGAAGAGCAGAGCAAAGAGAATCTAAGGCGATCAAACCTCCTACAAAGCAAATTCAAGGTATTTACATCAATCTCAATGCATTGTTAAGCTGGTTTACCAATCTTATCAAGTTGCTATTATCTGCTAAGTATAAAGCGTCTACCGTTTGAAAATCTTGAAACCCTAAGGATCCTTTGTTAGCTTTTATCTGAAATCTACAATGGTGCCTAAGATCCAATATCCCATTGTTGTCAATAATGTGTTGGTATTTTGGTATGGTTTTGTCATTGATGTCAACACCTACTAAATACACCTACTTTGGGGATCCAGCAACATTCACCAGCAAGCAGTAATATGTGCAACAATTATTGGTATATGATTCACTGACATGATATATTGTTCACTGGTACCTGGAATGATATGGAAGACACTTGGTAATGTCAAAGACATCATGTGGAAACTTTATTTTGAAGAAATAATCATTGGTATATTCATATTTGCATATTTTCTTTTATCGACAAATAGGTCCAGGTTATCTAGGGTTACACCGGCAGGTTTATCTTTTCCAGATCAGCATGGCACGCTATGGAGATGACTTATTATTGTTGTAAATGCATTAAGCCGACATGTTTAATTGGTTATTGCATCGGATATTATATTATTTGTAAAATGTTTTTATTGTAATATCTTGTAGAGCCGACCTACTAAAATTGGTCTTAGGGTATGGTATAAATGTAAGATCTTATTTGTAAGATCAAGTGTGGAATGTGAAAAAGAATTGTGTGAAGGTATATGCAAGATCAAGCAGAGGTATAAACAAAGACATCATTTGAAGGTGAAGTTAGGTTTTTGTAAAAGCATATCAGCATTACACCGGTACTGAATTCAGCATATGAAGATGCTATTTTGTGTAGTACATTGTTATTGGATTTAACCATCCAACTGTAGTCAGTGTGACTTCCATTTGTGATTGAGAAGTGAGCTCTAGGTTGTTGGCCTTTCTGCATGTGTAGACCCCTCTTGTACACTTACTATCTGCAGTAATATCATCTGATTGTGGGTAAGGTTTCCCACTGTCGTTTTTCCCCTTACAGGGTTTCCACGTACAAATATTGGTGTCATGTGTTGTGGATGACTTTATGTTTATATTTCATGCATTAATCCTTACCGGTATAGCAATTTACTATTAACACTGTCTATCGGCATACTTAACTGGTTTACCAGTATTAAGCATTAAGTTGGTTAATAAGTTTTTGGTTTGAATTTATGAGACAATTGATTCACCGCCCCCTCTCAGTTGTCTCTGGGACCTAACAATTGGTATCAGAGCTTAGTCCTCTTTTTGCAGAAGTTTAACAACTTGAGGAGATCCAATGTCTACTAATTATTTCAGGAAGGACAGTCCTAAACTTGATGGAACCAACTATGGGATATGGAAGATCAGAATGGAGACACATCTGAACTACATCGGTAAAGACATATGGGAAGTTACTAAGAATGGTTATACTACTGTTGTAGCTGGTCAGACTGCTCCAACTACCTTAGCCAAAGATGAAGAAAATGATTGCAAAGCAAGAGAAGCACTTTTGAGCGCATTATCAGATCAACAAATCATGGGATTATCAGATAGGTCTACTGCTAAAGCTATTTGGGATCATTTGGAAACACTAAATGAAGGAGATTCCACAGTCAAAATTGCAAAACTTGAAAGCTTCCGAGTTAGGTATGAACATCTGAAAATGGAAGAAGATGAAAGGATTTCTGCTTTTATGGAAAGAGTAAATGAAATTGTTTTGGGTATCAAATGTTGTGGAGGAACCTTGAGTGAGGATGAAATTGCTTCAAAAATATTAAGAGGTTTGCCACTGGCATATAAAATGAAAGTTACTGCTATAAATGAGTTAAGAACAATGCCTAATACATCAGTAACTAGGGATACATTGATTGGAAAACTTTCAGCGTTTGAAATTGAGGAATTTGGTCCTGTTGCTACTATAAAGACCGATTTGGCCTTTAAAGCATCAACATCATCTGCTCCATCATTTGACAAATCAAATTGGAGAGCCATTTATGCAAGAGAACTTGAAGAAACCAGAAAGGAGAATGAAGAGCTTGAAGAACTTGAAGCAATATTTGCAAGGAAAATGCCAAAAGGTCCAATCAGAAGTAAGTATGAAGGTAAAGCATCCTTTAAATATTTTAACTACAATAAGATTGGTCATATGGCTTCAAGATGCCCTGATAGACATGCTAGACTAAGAGAAGAAGCTAGAAGAACATACAAGCCTAATCCTAAATATCAGAGATACAGATTTAAGAAGAACAAAGATAAATCTTGTTACATTGTTGATGAAGGTGTGACTAATGATTCTAATGAGGATCCAACAGACAATGGATGGGTTTTTGTTGCTATAACAGAAGATCAACAGACACCTATTGCTCAACCGATAGAACAAGCCCTAGCAGCTAGAGTTGAATCAAAGGATGAATGGATTATTGACTCAAGATGCTCACATCATATGACTGGAGACAAAGTTAAATTCTTGAACTTTCAAGAATACAATGGAGGTTTAGTAAGATTTGGAGATGACAAAGCATGTTCAATTAAAGGTAAGGGTTCAATATCTCTTGATGGTAAACATAACACTGACAATGTCTACTATGTTGAAGGATTAAAGCATAATCTTTTAAGTGTTGGTCAATTAGTTGAGAAGGGTTTTCAATTACAATTTAAAAATGGAAAATGCAAAATCATGAATAGAATTGGTTTGGAAATTGCAACCGGTGATTAGACTAGAGGTAATATCTTTCATTTGAATAACAATGAAAAGGCATGCTTAATTGCACATATAGATGAAAGTTGGTTATGGCACAAGAGACTATGTCATGTAAATTTTGATTGCATGGTAAAAATTAGTACTTCTAAGGCAGTTAGAGATCTACCTAAAATTGTCAAACCTCATAATACAATTTGTAAGGAATGTCAATTTGGAAAACAAGTTAGAGCTAGTTTCAAAAGTATTCCTAAAAAATCCAATAATGCTCTTGATTTAATTCACACTGATTTATGTGGTCCAGCTAGAACTAAAAGCTTACAAGGTGATAGATATTTCATGCTAATTATTGATGATTATTCTAGAATGTGTTGGGTAACTTTTCTCAAAGAAAAACCAGAAGCACTTGGGAAGTTCAAACTATTCAAAGCAATGGTTGAAAATGAAACCGGTAAGAAAATCAAATGATTAAGATCAGATCAAGGAGGAGAATTTACATCTAAGGACTTTAATACATTCTGTGAAGTGAATGGAATCAAAAGACAAATATCAGCACCTTGGACACCACAGTAGAATGGAGTTGTTGAAAGGAAAAACAAAACTATCTTGGATGCAGCAAGAAGTATGTTATCAGAAGTAAATCTACCACATATGTACTGGAGAGAGGCAGTAAGCACTACTGTCTATACATTCAACTAAGTTCACATCAAAGGTGAAACTGGTAAGACCCCTCATGAACTATGCTTTGGTAATATTCCTACTCTTAGGTATTTCAGAATTTTTGGAAGCAAATGTTATATTAGAAGAGATGAGTATATTGGAAAATTTGATCCTAGAAGTGATGAAGGAATATTTCTTGGTTATTCATCTAAGAGCAAGGCATATAGATGTTTTAATAAAAGATTGCAGAAAATTGTTGAGAGTACAAATGTAAAGATTGATGAACAATTCAGAGGAACTTCAAGGTATATAGACTCTAAACCGGCAACAGAAATTGTGACAAATGAAGCTACACTAAATCCACCGATATAGAATGAAGATCCAGTTACCCCGGTATCATCAGAGGATTCTACAGTAATTGAAGAACAACAACAAACTAAGACACCCCGATATGTAAGACTGAATCATTCTGAAGATCAGATAATTGGAAACAAATTTAAAGGAGTTATGACAAGAGGAAGATTGGCAAATGAAGAGGTATGTCTTATTTCTCAAATTGAACCATCATCTATCAATGAGGCATGTGAAGATAAATTTTGGATTAAAGCTATGGAAGAAGAATTAGGACAAATTGAGAAGAATAATACTTGGACATTAGTTCCTCGGGCTAAAGATAAAAATGTAATTGGAACCAAATGGGTATTTAGAAACAAACTTAATGAAGATGGTAAGGTTGTCAGAAATAAAGCAAGACTAGTGTGTAAGGGATATTCTCAGAAAGAAGGAGTTGATTACAATGAAACCTTTGCACCGGTAGCCAGAATTGAGGCATTTAGATTGTTCTTGGCTTTTGTAGCTCACAAGGATTACAAAGTTTATCAAATGGATATTAAATGTGCATTTTTGAATGGAGCTCTTGAAGAGGAAGTTTATATTGAACAACCTAATGGATTTTGTTTGACAGATGATAATGATATGGTTTGCAGGTTAAGAAAAGCTCTGTATGGATTGAAACAAGCCCCAAGAGCTTGGTATGCAAGATTGGATAAGTATCTTTTAAAGATTGGTTTTACTAAAAGAAATGCAGATAGTAATTTATATTACAAAGTAACTAATGATGACATCTTGATTATTGAAGTATTTGTTGATGATATAATATTTGGAGGAGAAGATGGATTATGTAAAGAATTTTCTTTTGAAATGCAACAAGAATTTGAAATGTCTATGATTGGAGAAATATAATTCTTCTTAGGATTGCAGATTTCACAGACTGATAAAGGTATATTTTTGAGTCAATCTAAGTACTTGAAAGAACTAATTAAGAAATTTGGGATGGAGAACTCTAAACCGATAAGCACACCTATGACTACAAATGACAAATTATCTCAAAGGGATGAATCTACGCCTGTTAATCCAACTAGATACAAATCTATGATAGGAGGTTTACTGTATTTGACACAAACCAGGCCTGATATTATGAATGCAGTATGTATTGTTTCTATATTTTAAAGTAATCCTAAGGAAAATCATGAATCAGCAGTAAAAAGGATTTTCCGGTACTTACAAGGCACAGTAAATCTTGGATTATAGTATCCCAAAGATGAAAATTTTGATCTATGTGCATATACAGATGCAAATTGGGTAGGAGATGTGGATGATAGAAAAAGCACCACATGAGGAGCATTCTTTCTTGGAAAGAGATTAGTTTCTTGGTTGAGTAAGAAACAGAGTTGTACATCTTTATCAACAGCAGAATCAGAATATGTTGTAGCAGCAACAAACTGTACACAGGTACTTTGGCTTAAGCAAATTGTGAAAGACATAAAGGTAAAATGCAAGGAACCTATTACTATATACTGTGATAACACTGCAGCAATTGATATATCTAAAAATCCAGTATTACATTCTAAAACAAAACATGTTTCTATCAAACTGAATTTTCTAAGGGAAAAAGTTCAAGAAAAAGAGATAAATCTGGTTTATGTGAATACTAAAGAATAGCTTGCAGATATTTTCACAAAACCTTTGCCTAAGGAGACTTTTGAGTATCTTAGAGATCATCTTGGAGTCATACCACCACCAGTAGAGACTTAGACAGTTGATGATTGTCATCAACCGACAGAATTAAATGGACAAATCTTTATTCCAGTATTTGATGAGGAAACTACTTCTTAGAGGGAGTAGTTGGTATATTGAATTGGTTGGTATTTTGTGACTTTTGTGACTTTGGCATTTAATGTCAAAGGGGGAGAGATATCTATGGAAAAACACATTATCTTTTTGATGAAAGATTTCAGGGGAGAGATTTTGAAATTCACATTTAAGGAGAAATTGGTATTGTTACTCCCAGGGGGAGAAATGGAGATTGTTGGTTTTTGTATTTGGCATTTCTGTTTTGGCACTTTGATGGTTTTTCCATTTGTGTTGCCATCAATGCCAAAGGGGGAGATTGTTGGTATTTTGGTATGGTTTTGTCATTGATGTCAACACCCACTGAATACACCTACTTTGGGGATCCAGCAACATTCACCGACAAGTAGTAATTTGTGCAACAGTTACTGGTATATGATTCACCGACATGATATATTGTTCACCGGTACCTGGAATGATATGGAAGACACTTGGTAATGTCGAAGAAATCATGTGGACACTTTATTTTGAAGAAATAATCATTGGTATATTCATATTTGCATATTTGCTTTTACCAGCAAATAGGTCCAGGTTATCTAGGGTTACACCGGCAGGTTTACCTTTTCTAGATCAGCATGGCACGCTATGGAGATGACTTATTATTGTTGTAAATGCATTAAGCCGACATGTTTAATTGGTTATTGCATCGGATATTATATTATTTGTAAAATGTTTTTATTGTAATATCTTGTAGAGCCGACCTACTAAAATTGGTCTTAGGGTATGGTATAAGTGTAAGATCTTATTTGTAAGATCAAGTGTGGAATGCAAAAAAGAATTGTGTGAAGGTATATGCGAGATCAAGTAGAGGTATACACAAAGACATCATTTGAAGGTGAAGTTAGGTTTTTTGTAAAAGCATATCAGCATTACACCGGTACTAAATTCAGCATATGAAGATGCTATTTTGTGCAGTACATTATTATTGAATTTAACCATCCAACTGTAGTCAGTGTGACTCCCATTTGTGATTGAGCAGTGAACTCTAGGCTATTGGTCTTTCTACATGTGCAGACCCCTCTTGTACACTTACTATCAGCAGTAGTATCATCTGATTGTGGGTAAGGTTTCCCACCATGGTTTTTCCCCTTACAAGGTTTCCACATACAAATATTGGTGTCATGTGTTGTGGATGACTTTATGTTTATATTTCATGCATTAATCCTTACCGGTATAGCAATTTACTGTTAACATTGTCTACCGGCATACTTAACTAGTTTACCGGTACTAAGCATTAAGTTGGTTAATAAGTTTTTGGTTTGAATTTATGAGACAACTGATTCACCCCCCCTCTCAGTTGTCTTCGGGACCTAACAGAATGTAGAAAAGACTCCCAAAGTTGCTTCTGAACCGGATGACAAAACCGCATTTTCACTCATCTCGGATAGAGTGTTATTAGTCGAGGATGAGAGATTCTTCACCAAATGTTGTGTTGAAGAACTCGGTCATGTTGAAACCAGAGACACCTATGATGAGTTGTGTACCGATGGTAAATTGAATAGCAAGTATGAGCACATTAAGATCAAGGGATTAACTGAAGCCCTAACCTATCCCCATGTGTTCAAACCCCAGTGGGTCAAGTTTGTTCTGAGAAAAGTTCACAATGATTTCGTGTGGCTAGAAGAGCAACCATTTAAGATTACCAAGGAAATCATTCATCTGATTATCGGTTACCCTATTTATGATCATATCCGAGCCCAAAAGATGATATCACAAAAGGAATTGATCAGTTTAATCAGAGTGGAATTTGATTGCAGAGGACTAAAATTGAACAATGTCACTGATGAAGAACTAAAATTTGCCATTAGAGTGACAGGCTACTGTTTCATCCAATCGGCAAGAGAAAACAGTGTACCCTATGCAGTAGTAGACCTAGCATACAAAATTGTGAAAAAGGGAATGAAAATTGATCTATGTGAGGTGTTGCTGAAGAACCTGTTTGAAAATTTGAACACCATCAAGAAGCCAAAGAAGAACAACTCGGCTAATACACTAAAGTTTGGATCATTACTTGTATGCATGTTTTTCTATTTTGAAAAATTCTTTCCATCAGTCGGTAAAGTTGTTTGGGAACTACACCGACCAATCACCCATCAGATCAATGACTTCATCAAGAAGTTAGGTGATAATTTTAATGATATTATGGATGATTATGTCAGTAAATTTCAAGAGAAGATGCATAACAGATATCGAATTCCACCCCAGCTAGTGGAGAAATACAAAAATGATATATGTTTTGAAGTAGACACTGATTACTGTTATGTGAATGTCATGGAACCGAGAACTCAATCTTTGTCACCTATGGGTTACGAGATTGATTTTGACATCACACAACAACAAATTGATGCATTTCTCACATTACCGAGGCATGCTACCGAGCTGAGGTATGGAACCTATGAGGAAGTGAAGGAAAAGGTAAAGATGAGCATTGTAGTACCCAAAGCTACAAGAAAGGCAATAAAGATGATAAAGGCATTATCAAAGAAATTCAGAGAAGACTCTTCCTCCACACCTGTCAAAGGCACTATAGCTATTACCAAAGAGGAATCTGAAGCCCAAGAGGTAGCTATAACACTGAGCACTGAATTGCCTAAGGGTAACGTATTGAAAAGAAAGAAACTAGATTCATCAAAGGCCTCACTGACTCCTCTAGTAAAGCGACCTAACACAAGAGCATCTGCAGCTTCATCAAGTAAGAAAACAAAAAGTGTTACTGTTCCTAAGGTAACAAAAACATACAAGAAATCTACTCAGAGACTCATTTTGGCAAAAGAGTCTAGTGATACCGAATCTGAGGATGCAAGCAAATTTCAAATTGTCAAGAGCAAGAAGATAAATGTACATAGTGTTGAAAACTTCTGTGCTAATCTAAAAGAATATGGTGGATTTGGATCATTTAGATATGTTAAGTATGAAACCAGGAATAATGATGAAAAGAGACAAAATGAAGAAGCTATCATCTGCACACTTCTAAAATTTTGGTTATCTCCATTGGAACTATCTAAGTCACTTCCAAATGAACTATATTTACATATTGACAATAGGTGGAAGTATGCAATGGACTCGGAGAAACAGATCAGAGAAAGAAGTCTGGTACATCTCTTTCCTGACATGTCAATAGCTAAAATCATGGAACATCTGACAACCTACAACTCAAAGTTTCTCGTCAAACAAAGAGCCTTAAAACTAATGAATGGTCTGTATATTGAAGTAGAAAATGAGACAAAAGCACAGTGGCAGGAAATCTTTAAAATCAAGGATGTCGGAGAGCAAGCTACAGTTGAAATTGTTGATGTCACCGAGCAAGATCCTGATGTTACCGAGCAAGATCTTGCTAACACCATTCAAATAGATGAAGATATCATGGATACAGAGGCACCAGAATAGGAAATGATAGAAGGCAATGCATATGCAAAACTTGTATCCAGTGAATTAGTATTGGAACAAGTTCAGCCTTATCCACCGGTCAAACAACCTGTCTCAACCGAAACCCCTCAGGATATGGATCAAGACTTCGAAGGTCACAAGTCTATAGCAAGAGAAGGTACTACTCAAGAACATACATCTCAAGCACTAAAAATGTTGTAACTGAGACACCGAGTACCGAGACACCAAAGGACACTACAAAGGCTAAAGAAACCGACCAAAGCGTTGCCTCTACCAAGCAACCTACCGAAGGTCATCAAGCCTCACAAGCCATTGTCTTAGTTCCATCGGTGAAAGGTAAAGAAAAGAAGATGAAAACGCATAGTTTTAAAGTTGATTTGTCAAAACCAATAGTGTTGCCCAATGTAGACATATCAAAATTAAAGGGGCAAGCACTCATTGATTTCGGTGAACTATGCAAAGCTAAGGCCGAACAAGAGAAGCAAATGGCAATTCAAAAGAAAAATAAAGTACTTCAGAAGGTGAAAACACTCTTAATAGATATGCTACCTGAAGCTACAGTGTCAATAGATGCAGCCATCCACATTCAACTGGATGAACTCCTAACAAAGATAGAGACATCTGGAGTAGATGCATCAGAGTATTTGAGCAAGCTAAAAGACAAGGAGCTCACTGCAAAAATGATAGAAGAGGTATAAAAAGCTATAGCTATTGGCAAAGCTAAACTTGTCAAATTTATTGCTGAGTTGACTCCTCAACTCAAGCACATTCTTTATTTATTTCAGAAACTCTGTACATTCTTTTTATTCATTAAAGACAAAAAATAAAACAACAGCAATTGAGAAAGAAATCACCGATCTCTCAAACAAGTTGACCACAGAGCCAAATACAGTTCAGAATTTTTATACAAAGCTACAATAGCTCATGGCTCAACAATTGGACCTAAGAAATGAAGAACATAAGATCAGGATGGACATAATGACACTTCAGATGTTATTCCTTCCTCATCTTTCATCCATCCAAGAATAGATCAACTGAGCCACCTCTTTATCTACTACACAAGAGGGAAGCACTCTAGATGGCTTAATCTCATTATTGGCTAATATTCAAGCACAAAATTCTTTAATGGACAATGTAAAGGATGCCCTCTCTGTCGCTCTCACCGAAGCACAGACCAAGTACAAATCTATTTTTGACCAGCTGCCTCCACCAAATGGTAATTAAGTCTTGATGTTTGTCAAAAAGGGGGAGTGATACAATATTAGCAGAGTGATATAGCATTCAAAGTATAGTATCAAACAACAGGAGTATAGTATATAGGAGGAGTATACCGAGCAGAGAGAGCAGTGAACCGAGTAGTGCAACAGCATGCAAAATCAGAGTTTTGTACAATATATCGATAAGGGGAGTATATCTGGATATATTATTGACTATTGTATATACTGTCAGTATAGTCAAATTTTGCAAGTATATAGATTATTGAGTTATAACTTTGAAAGTAGTTTTTGTCAAACATCTCAACTAATGTCAAAAGGGGAGATTGTTACTACTTATCAAGTTTCCATTAGTTTTATGTTCAAAGTTACTCTATATACTCTAGTTGGTTACTACTACCAAAATATTCAGTCGGTATGAATAGTCAAGTAGTCTCAGAGCGCAGTATACACCGAGTTGTCTACCGAGTATCATTCCATGTCTACCAAGCAGCAAAGATGACACACCGAGTTGATATACACCGAGTGAAACGTGTTACCAGATTCATTGAACCTCGACATACATATGAAAACGTGTTACAAGATCGAGACACATAGAACCGTTATCACATTGGAAATTGCACTTAAAGATTGTGTTTGATTTTGAGGTCATCTAACCAATGAAATATTTTGCATGGTTATTGATGCTTTGCAAAAAGACCCAAAGGTTAGACTGGAACCTGTGGTCATATAACACACAAAAAATAGATAGTGTTATTCAACCAAGAACTAATCTAAGCAGACATATCAAAAGAAATACTAAGATCATGCTAATATATTTAACAAATGACACAAATGTAAGAAGGCATCTCCAAATGCCTCTTAACATGTTCTTAGCTCCTTCTCCTTTGTTCCTCTCCTCTCCAAGTTCCAAAATAGTGTAGCTCTCAATAGCTTTTTGCACTATGGATGCTTATGGAAGTTCAAGATTGTAGATGATCTCAAGCTTATGCTATGCAAGTGTAAAACAAACTAATAAAACATATTATGAAAAAGAACTGAGATTTATTTTAGTCCAAGATGACAATATATGAGTTATTTATGCTAAATACTCTCTAAAATTCACTACAGGTTAAATACATACAAGTTTTTAGGATCTGGATTATGAAGAAATGAGCTCTATTTATAGGAAAAATGGAGCAATGGATGGTTGAGATTGAGCAATCTCAACAAGGGTCAGGATTGAATGATTTGAGATCCATGTGAGGGCTTTCAACCCAATCCCTGGTTGACAAGTGTCAATGTGAGATAGGTTGAGAGGAGAGGGAATAAGCATTAAATGCTTGACATGACCTGAAGGTTAACTTGGAAGTTAAGGTCAAGGTTAGTTGAATGGATAAATTCTTTATTCAAAGAATAAAGATTTTATCCAATGGATAAACTCTTGTGCAAAGGCAAAAGGGATAACCATGGTCAAAGCAATAAATGCTTGAGGAGACACATGAGTGCAAGTTGAAATAACCATAAATGGTTATGTAAGAGCCATTAATGGTCATGTAAGAGCCATTAGTGGTTTTTGGAAGACTTTGGAGGTTAAATTGTTGAACACACAAAGCATTAAATGATTTTCAAAGACTTTGGAGTCTTTGAGAAGTGACTTAAAGTTTCTTAGGAATGTGAAAATAATTAGGGGATGGATTAGGCTAATTAGGAAGGGGTTAGAAGAATCTAGAAGGGGTTTAGGTTTGCAAGTGGGTTTGGTGGGTGAGGGAAAATAGGATTTTTAATTAAAATAAAAATCATTTATTTCAATAAATGTGTGCAAGTTGCATTTGTAGGAAAATGCAAGCGGGGGGGATAAATGATTTAAATAAATGTTTTATTTAATTTATTTAAAAGAGGAATAGGGGATTAAATGAAATAAATATGATTTATTCATTTAATTGATTGTGAATTTGGTTGAATGAATTAATTAAAATAAATTGAATAATTTATTTAATTAATAGGAGAATGTTTGAAGATGAATTAATTAAATATTAATTTAATTAACTGATGGCTAGTGGATTTTTAATCAAATAAATAGGAAATATTCATTTAATTAAATGAACAGATTTATGTGACTACATTTGCCCCTCTTTGAGATGGTGCGGTTTATCGTGTCGTTTCAAAGAAAGAAAAATAGGTGTGAAGAAATGCCCCATAAAATGTAGATTTAATGGGTGGTATGCCCCCTCGAGAGATGGGCCAAAAAATTTTGAAAAATCAAGTGATCTCTCGAAAAAGAGTGAAAATTGGCAGGGTGATAGAAGAGAAGAAGTTAGCATCGCGAGTGAAAAATAGAAGAAATTGGAGGTAAAATGGAGAAATGGGAGGCTCGAGAAGTTCACGGGGACCACGACGATGAGCGGGGGAAAGTTATGGTGACGGGGAAGGGTTTAAATGGGGAGAAAGGGGTGAAAACATAATCATTTGTTACCGCGACCAGTGTGAAACCAGAGCTCTGATAGTGACATTTTTAGAGGAGTGAGCAGCAGTTAGGATGCCAGTACCTATTGCAGAGCACCGTTTCGAGCCAGTCCGGCACTTCCATCGGCCAAATGACTATGGACCAGCGGTATGCAAATTTGCAATTTGAAATTTTACGCATTTTTGTCATGTTTTTTGCTGAGTCCAAGTTGAGTCAGGACAATAGCGCTGAAACTATGTTTTGGCACTTTTGTCCAATTAACTAGCACTTTTGTGCCGCAATGGTGCTATTGTTTGAGCGCTATTACAAATATTAGCGCTAGTGTGTGCATGTTTAAGCGCTATTGTTTGTTTAGCGCTATTGAGGGGTCAATTGAGCGCTTTTGTCTTTAAGCAGCGCTATTGCATAGGTCTTGTAGCGCTTTTGCAATTTGAGCACTTTTGTAGGGTTGATTAAGCGCTTTTGTTAGGGGTTTAGCGTTATTGTGAGGGTTTTAGCGCTATTGTTTAGGAAGTAGTGCTTTTGTTGAGGAAAATAGATGCCCCAGTTTGTGTGAACAAAAATCTCCCGATGCCAATGATGGATGGATAGGGATGTGAAGTGAGAGTTGTTTTGAACCATAGCAGTCCTGATGAGACTTAGGTCATTACGATAAATGCCTGTTTGAAGTCTAGGTGTGCCATGATTGCTTACCTATTGAGACCTGAAGATACTTGATCAAAGTATCTGTTGATAGTCTAGATTTAAACTTAAGAAAGTTTGAAAACAAAACAACTGATGATGATTGATTGATACCCGTGTGCAGGAGGATCTACTTGTGTTACAGTTACACGAGAGACATCCAGCGACACAGGGGTTACGGGATCGGCTGACAGAGGTTGAGATTGATTGCATTGCAGTGACTAGGTTGTACGATGTGATGCATATGCTCGTGACTCGGATGAATCATAGTTTGATTACAGCTTTCGCAGAGCGCTAGCACAGTGAGACATGCACGTTTCACCTAGCACAGGGGGAGATGACAATGACTTTGGAGGATGTGTGGTGTATCCTTCATATTCCCATTCAGGGTGAGCTAGTCACATATGACAGAGCATGGGGGACTCTAGAAGTGCAGCGATTATTTGATGAGGACGTGTTCATTGATGACGGCTCCATAGCTTGGGAGGACATCGTGGCATTATACGAGCCATTGCCCGCAGTTTTATCTGGGATCGTGGGAGGGCTACTGTGTCCTGATAGGCGCTCGCATGGTCTAGCCATTGGATGGGAACAAGTTATAGAGAATATGATGATGGAGGGGACCCGATTTGCCTGGGGACCGTGCGTGTTAGCACACATGTATCAGGAGCTGCATGAGGTAGCGTATTGGGGGAGAGGCTCGTTGGCAGTAGGAGTGATGTTGTTGCACATTTGGGCATGGGAGCACTTACCAGTGACTCGACCAGTGAGTCTTATATTTCGAGCTGTTGATTAGCCTTATATGTTCATGTATAGTGGTATGATGAGTCAGCCCCACCTGGGGAAGTTAGAGTGGTGGGGGCGGGCGTTGGATGATTTTGATGTGGTGATATGGAGACCTTATCTAGAGTGTGAGCCCTAGGAGGATGATGCAGAGGCCTTGCCGTATGTATTTATTACCCGATTCCTGATTGGGCAGACATCCTACGATATAGAGAGACAGGTGCCAGGCAGGGTTCTGAGGCAGTTTGGATGGCAGCAGGGATTGTCGAGGGGATCAGGAGAGTACGACAGAGTGGTGCGAGAGAGATATGCATGGGGGCCAATACTTCCATATGATCAGGCATTGGCGGAGTTCTGGATGCTTTAGGCGAGGCCATGGGATATACAGCCAAGGGTGGTGGATGCTGGGGTGTCAGATGAGTATACACAGTATATGGAAACTCATCTGATTCTGTGGATATCCAATCCAACAAAGTTGATTCTTGCTTTTGAGGATGAGAGGGGATGGAGACGGAGGAGAGGAGGAGGTTGAGGACCGATAGTAGGTAGAGGAGGGAGAGGAGATGGTGGAGGTGGAGGAGGAGATGGTGGAGGTGGGGGAGGAGGAGGAGGTGGTGGAGGTGGCGGATTAGGTGGCTTAGGTGGTCGGGTCCAACAGAGAGGGAGAGACGGATTGCCACTGTGGATATCTCAGGGACTGTTGGTGCCAAGCGGAGTCAGATTAGGTGGCCGAAGTATGGAGAGGGAGATACCGATGGATAGAGGGGAATACCGATGGACAGAGGGGAGGGAGCCACTGGAGAGGCACCTATGGAGATAGGGGAGGGAGTGACTGAAGAGGGAGCTACAGGTCAGGCACCTATGGATACAAGAGAGGGAGTGGGTGGAGATATTTGGGAGTGGCTAATAGTACTTTTGTAGTCTTGACTTACAGCAATTGAGACATGGGCGGAGGATTTGGAGGCAGAGGTTGTAGCTAGGGATGTGCAGCTATTTGCATGAGAGTCAGAGCTGACTACAGTGCTATGGGAGAGAGATCAGGCCATTGACAGGTTGAGCCAGCTGCAGATGAGAGTGAGGGTTTTGGAGGGAGTACAGGGATAGGGGCCATCTGTAGAGGCATTGGCGAGGGAGGCAGGGAGAGCATGTGAGGAGGTGGCTTATTGGCAGGGCCTATATGAGCAGGTGGTACCATCTAGTCAGCAGGCACTGAGCTATTCACAGATGCGGCAGGCCAGATCAGAGCGATCACAGAGGATGTAGAGCAATGGAGGTGTGATGGGTCCTCTACGGAGGGATAGATCAGGGGATGTAGGAGCTAGTGGGGGTTTGATGGGTTCTCCACAGGGAGATAGATCGGATGGTGCGAGGACTATTGGTGGAGCAGGTGGCGATGGTGGTGCAGCATCTGGTCAAAGAGGCATCTAAGAGAGCATTTTGCATGTATGTATTTATATTGTTATTTTGGACTATGTCTTGGATGGCTCTTGGTAGCCAATTTTTGTAGACTTCATTGTACTTTGATATATATGAGGAGATCCCATATTTTGATGATATGCATTTGATATGTATGGATGTTATGCAGGATGGTGATTTTATGAGTTTATGCTTAGATGGATACATGTATATGTATGCATTTATGAGATGATTCCTATAGGAATGTTTTTATGATGATTTATGATGATGGATACTGACATATGAATGCAGGTTTATACATGTGTGCATGTTTTGTTTGATGGAATACTTTATGTATGTAATGCCATGATGATGATGTATGCTTATGATGATTTATGAACAGGATTTGGTGCTTCATGTTTGATATATTTGTAATGATGAATGCAATATTTTGAATGAATGATTCTATGTATGTAAATGCATCTAGATGTTTTTGGATGAATGAAATATGGATAAACAAATGTAAAGTACAAATGTTTATATGATGATGTCTAAATGAATGCATACGTAGAATGGATATATAAAAATGGTATGAACCAATGTTTGAGACAAATGGTTTTATGATTCTAAATGCCTAAATATGATTTAAGTAAAATGATAATGTGATGATAATGCAACATATGGTTTAATAACTACACCTTAATGCAATTAAAAAGGATAATGAATGTAATTTAAGCATAATAGGACACTTAATAATGGATGAATGAATGCACTTTTTAACTAATGAATAGATAAAGGAATGGATGCAACGATAAAAGATAAAGGATAATAAAGGATGATAATATGATAATGGATAACTGACACTAAATGAATGTATAGTAAATGGCTAATACAATCAGGGACAATTGATTTATATGAATGAATCTAAATATCCCGATTATGCAATGATGAGATGATATAAATGTTTAATAAATGATAATGAACTATATGCATTTTAACCAACCAAAATGATATGAAATGTACTTGATGCAAAATGCAACTAATGTAATGACGATGATATGACCATGATGAATGCAAGGTATTTTTAGACTTTGCATGATGCATTCATGATGTATCAGAGTACTCGGTCACGATTGTGTCCAAGACCAGCTTAATTTGCACATAGCTGCTCATTTTAACTTTGTTCATATTGGCATAAAAATCATACATATGAATGAGTGAATGAATGGGCGATATGCAACAGAATGCAATGTATATACAGATGGGATGAAATGACGATCCATAGTGCTTTATTTTTCATCATCGAGCCTTAACATGTTGGAAGAAAATACAAGCATCTTGACATAATGATTCAAGATGACCAGAGTATTTCTTACATGGATTTGATATAGCAAGTTAATACAAACAACTTGATATAATGGGTCAAGTTGACCTAAGTATTGCTTGTGGAACAGACAAGGATCATCTCCGTTTATACATGATTTGGATCGTCCTCCTTGATCTTGGGCTGATCATATCCTAAGACAAGTTCATACCTTAATAAGAGACAAAAACCTTTATCCAAATTGGATGAGGAGGAACCAAAGAAGGAGCATTGTTTTGTAAGCAAACAGTATGTACATAAAGAATAAGAATATGGATCCTTAGTAATGGTTCATGCTCATATGGTCAAGGTATACGCTATAGTCAGCAAGCCGTAGTGATCTATGACTGCATTTTGCATAAGATGATGTAGCTTAGTGAACTTCCCACATAGACACCATTAGTACATGCCCCGGAACTTCATCAGAATAATGTACCGAAGATACACAAACAATGTTGTAGGATCCTGATTTTTATACACGAATGAATTACTCACAAATCAACCAAGTATTTGATAGCTTAACACCTAATTTTCTTGTCAAAGAAAACGTCATTTTGTCTTTGTTTTGGTAAGGAAGGATGCATCCTTGTTGAAGACAGTTTTGAGTGTTGATGTTGATTGTTTGGTCAATTTGGAGAAGTGATCATCGTGCAATTATTTTCAATGCTTGTTTGGTATCTACTCGGATGAGTATGTACAATATTTTGCCATGTTTTTTTGTTTGATTTTTTATGTTTTCTAATGTTTTTGGGATTTTGAGAGATATTTTTCCAATGTTTTTGGTATTTTGATGATTGTTTTGAATGTTTTTGGATTTTGCGAGATATTTTTGAATGAAGAACTTGATGAATCATGAAACAATGTAGAATCCACTTCCATCAATAGGTTAAGGGCATTGCCCCCAGTTTAGACATGACTATGAAAAAGTGGGACGCAAGACACATGAAGTCATTTTCTTGATTGCAGATCAATAACAAGCCATGCTGTTGGACTGATGGATGTGTGTATGTAATGAATGTGATCACAACAAGCTTGAAAGACAATGGAGACATAGCCTTTATGAGTGGTGTCTGTTTGTCAGGTTTTCACCATTGTACTTACCCAAGGTGCCACCAGAGTGGTTGTTCACCATTTGGATGCATGATTTTTCTTTACTATTTTGATGTTTTTGTATTTTCTTCAGGACATTTATCTGAATGCTTTTGGTATTTTTTCCAGTATATATGGGAGCCTGATGCTTGGTGCAACTTATGTATAAAACCATTTGAGGTGCATGTTGTTGATCAAATCTGCTAGCGATTCTCCCTCTGAAGTAGCCAACTGATATGCCCCGGACCCAAATACAGCAATGATAACATATGGACCCAGCCAATTTGATTCAAACTTTCCCTGATGTTATCAGTTGGGTTGGTTACGATGATTTTCTTGGAGAACAAGATCACCTACCTCAAATGTATGAGGTCTAACTCGATGATTATAGCTTCTTCTCATGCACTGCTGATAGGCTTTGAGGTGATTGTATGTAGCTTGTCACTTCTCATCTAGTAGCTCTAAGTCCTAGAGATGAGATACTATGTATGCTTCATCATCTATGAGATTGTGTAAGGAAACCCATAGTGATGGTATCTCAACTTCAATAGGTAGAATAGCTTCTACACCATAGACCAATGAGTAGGGAGTTGCACCTGTAGGGGTTCGAATGCTAGTTCAATATGCCCATAGTGCTGGATTCAATTGAACATGCCAATCACGACCGGCATCATTGACTTTCTTCTTTAGGATCCTCAATATGTTTTTATTCGATGCTTCGGCCTGACCATTTCCTTGTGGGTAATAGGGAGTGGAAAAGCGGTGTTGGATGTGAAACTTCTCACAGAGTTCACGGACATCCTGATTTTTGAAAGGAAGACCGTTATCTATGATGATGGACATGGGGACACCATACCGGCAAATGATGTAATTGAGGATAAATGAGGTGATCTTCTTGTTGGTAACTTGGGTAAGTGGAACAGCTTCGATCCACTTTGTGAAATATTCGGTGGCGGTAATAATGAATTTATGGCCGTTGGATGAAGATGGATGAATTTTACCCACAAGGTCAAGACCCCATTGACAAAAGGGCCATGGTGTCGTGATTGGTTGCAATTCTTGTGACAGTGCATGTATTAGGTCTCCATCAACTTCGCATTTCTTGCACTTTCTGACAAAGTAGTAGGAGTCTTTTTCCATTGATGGCCAATAGTATCCAGTGTGCAGGAGTTTCTTGGCTAGTGACAAACCACTTTCATGAGTTACACAAATTCCTTCATGTACCTCTTCCAAGGCCTTTGTTATCTCATCCTATTCCAGACATCGAAGGAGATTACCATCAAGACTGCGTCGGTATAGGGTTTCAGCAATAATGGTATATCGAGTAGTTTAGCGAATGAAGATTTTATGTTGGTTATTCGATTGGTTAGGAGGAAGGGTGTGATCGCGGAGATAGGTGTAAAACTCACTATACCATGGGGATTCAGAACCGATTAGGTGACATATCATCTTGGATTTAGGGATATCATAAGTGGGGATCCAAAGTTGTTCTACCAAGAACTCGTAGCATGTTGAATTATGTGGAAGATCTAGGAGAGATGCGATGGTATCCATTGCGTCAGCAGCTCGATTCTGATCTCTTGGTATCTGTTCAAAGGTGATATTAGTAAATGATGCCTTTAATTTGTCCACCATTTGTTTGTATGGCATGAGTTTGTCATCTTTAGTCTGATATTCATCAGTTTCTTGTTGAATGACCAGTTGGGAGTCGCCATATACTTGTAGTTCTTGTAATTTCCATTGTATGGCTAGCCTGAGTCCTGTGATCAAGGCCTCATACTCTGCTATGTTGTTTGTGCATGGAAATGTGAGCTTGTAAGACTTTGGGATGCTGTCACCTTGAGGTGTGATATATAGAATGCCTGCCCCCGAGCCATGTCTAGTATACGAACCATCAAAGTATAGTTTCCATGGTTGTGCTATTGTGATCATGAATATTTCTTCATTTGGAAAATTGGAAATGAGAGGATGATCACCTATGAGTGGTGCATCGGCCAACTGATCTACAATAACTTGACCTTTGGTAGCTTTACGGTCCACATACTCGATGTCGAATTCACTGAGAATCATCACCCATTTGGCCAAGCGGCCTATCAATGATGCTTTATTGAGTAAGTATTTGAGTGGATCAATCTTCGCAATGAGTTGTACTTTATGTGTCAATAGATAGTGCCTCAGTTTAATGGCTGCCAAGATTACTGCTAGGCAAGCTCGCTCAACAGGTGTGTAATTGAGTTCATAGCCAACCAATGTGCGAGAGATATAGTAAAAGTCACACTCTTTGCCTTCTGCATTGTGTTGTGCCAATAGTACACCCAATGTTGTACTTGTTGCTGAGATATAGAGTGACAAAGGTCTGCTTGGATCTAGTGGGATAAGCAATGGTGTATTCATGAGATAATCTTTAAGCATCTGGAATTCTTGCTGGCATCTGACATCCCATTGAAAGTGGATGTTTTTGCGTAGCAGATGTGTAAAGGGGTGACACTTATCTGCCATTTGTGCAATGAATCTTTGGATGGATTATAGCCATCCTTGTAATGTCCTTAGCTGACTGATGTTCTTTGGTGGTGGCATGTCCATGATTGCTTTGACCTTTGCTGGGTCGACCTCAATACCTTTGCTGGAGACAATGTATCCTAGAAGCTTCCCGGAGGTTACTCCAAAGACACATTTCTTTGGGTTGAGTCGAACATGATATTGTCCTAGTCTATCAAAGATTTTATCTAATATGTCGAGATGACCTTTTCTAGTGAGTGATTTTGCTAGTAAGTCATCAACATAATCTTCCATCATAGTATGCATCATGTCATGGAATATTATGGTCATTGCTTGTTGATAGGTTGCTCCTACATTCTTTAGACCGAAAGGCATTACATTCCAACAGTATGTGCCCCATGGACATGTGAAGGCTGTCTTATGTTGATCCTATGGTGCTATCTTTATCTGATTGTATCCGAAAAATCCATCCATGAGTGAAAGCATGGCATGTCCTACTGTTAGGTCCACTATGATGTCGATGTTTGGTAGGGGAAAGTCATCCTTAGGACATGCCTTATTTAGATCTCTGAATTCAGTACAAATACGGATGCCCCCATTTGGTTTGCCGATAGGCACAATATTAGATATCCAATCTGCATAATCAATTGGTCTAATGAAACCAACATCTAGGAGTTTCTTGAGTTCTGCTTTGACTAGTACAGCAATCTAAGGATGCATCTTACGAAGCTTCTGCTTGACAGGTTTGGCTCCTTCTGCTATGGTGAGGTGATGCATGGCTAAATCAGGATCAAGCCCGGGCATTTCTGCATATGACCATGCAAAGTTGATCTAGCACTTTTGAAAGATCTCTACAAATTTAGGTTGTTCCTCTGGAGTTAGAAGAGATGCGAGATGTATGTGGTGAGGAATTTCAAGAGTCCCCACATTGTATTCTTTTGTTTCCTTGATAAGAATCATTGATTGTTCCCATTGTGTGCTACAGGGAAGGATGTCAAACCTTTCATCCTCAGGCACCTTAGAGAGGTTTTCACTATTGGATACACTCTTTCTTTTTACTTTTGTTGAATCAAACAGTGCCACGATGTGGTTTTCACTGGAAGATCCATGTTTTATTGTTATATTTTTGCAGCTGAAAGGTTTGGCATCCACCTCGAAGTATGTTGCGCTATTAAGTTCAATGGTGAATCCAGCTTTGTGATCCCCGCTTGGTATGTTATCCCGTAATTCCAAAAAGTCAATGATCGCCTCATCATTTTGGAAAAGGTCAAGACATGGGGGATTTGGTTGGTTCCATTCGATGAGTTCAGGATGGATAATGGGCATTACTTCATCGATTAGGTTAAGTTTGTTAGATGTGTCTGTGAGGGTTAAGACATTATGGTGAAGGTCGTTGATGGTACTCTCCCTGTCAGAATCAGGCGTAGGATGTGACGTAGGGTCTGTGGAAGAAGTTTCCAGCTCAAGAACCCAAGAGGTCTTTATCTGTGCTTCTCCATAAATAGGGATGTCTTTGCGAGGTGGAGGTAGTGATGTGTCTTCCTCATCTGAAGTATTAAACTGGACAGAATCAAATTCCCATTCTATTGAGTCAGTCTCTGAATCACTTTCCAGCATCCGATTACTATACCATACTGGGATGTCCTTTGTGTTAAACATTACCGGTGTGATTGGTTGATGTACTTTTGTAGATGAAATGATTAGTGCTGCAGGAAGGAATATGGGGATCAATGAATCCGATACGGGGAGTATCGGTAGTGTTGACTCTGTTGCTTCTGCTAGAACTGCTGGTGTTGTAGATGTTGTTGCGGGTTTCGATGTAGTTGCTGCTGCTAATAGTGCTACTGATGTTATTGTTGCTGCTAATGGGATCACTGGTTTGATGAGTGGGATGATTGATCTTATAGGTGGTTGTGCTAGGATTTTGAGCCTCGGTGGGGCAGTTGTGATGGTGTTTGATGTTGCTTTGATAATAAAAGGTGTCCTATTTGTAATAGGCTGATATAGTGGTTTGCTGGGTTTTCCTTTGAATCTGAGTTTAGGAAAGATCTCCTTTTCAAAGCCTAGGCCTGTATTATCCTTGGGCTTTAATTCCGGCAGCAATGGTTCATGTCTTCCTTGTTTGCAAGGTCCCAAAGCACTCTGACCATCATAACCCATTCTTTGCATAATGAGGAGGCCTTTGCCATACTGATCCATGGGAAGTGTATTTTGTAGCATATCAGTGGTGATGGGATCTTTATAGATCGATTTCGCTAAGTCCTCATCTTTGGTTTCTTCTTCTTGACTCTTCCCAAGGATGAAAGGTGTCAAATCACATGCTGGCGTGATCAGTGGTTGCTAAAGTAACTACTGTGGTTTGCCATGTGTTCTAGGAGAAGTGGGCATTTGTCCCACACAAAAGAGTTGACTCAAATTGTATTCCCCCGGACCTTCCTCTGCTATTTTCATCTTAAGCTTTTCTTGCTTGGGTATAGTGGTGTTCAAACTGGTAAGAGAGGCTGGACTTATGTATGAGGTGGAGGAGATGGCTTCTCTATTGTTAGGAACCGTAATCTCTGGTTGATGATTGATGTTATGACAATATGCAAAGGGATTTGCATCGCCCAGGATTGTGATCTCTACACCATTATGTGGGAACTTGATACATTGATGGTAGGTAGATGGAACAGCTTGCATGGCATGTATCCAAGGTCTTCCTAACAATAAATTGTATGGTAGAGGAAGGTCTAGAACTTGACAGATGATGTGTTTCACCACAGGGTCTACTCGGATAGGTAGTACCACAACTCCTTTGGATGAACGCTCTGCATCATCATAAGCTTTGATTGTGATCTTCTTGTGAGGATCCACGGATTCAATGGCATATCCCAAAGTTGTGACCAACTATAGTGTGCAAATATTTAGGCCTGCTCCATTATCGATCAAGACTCGCTTGATCCTATGCTGGTTGATAAATTCTTCAATGTGTAGCGAAGCGTTATGAGGTTGCTGGAAGGAAGAGTTGTCACTTTCAAAAAAAGTGAGACAAGGGGATGATCTTAGACTTCCAACCATGGCTTGGAACTGCTCTGTATTCAAGTTAGCAGGGACTGATGCCTCTTGGAGAGCTTGATCCAAGATTGTTTTATGAGATGGAGATAGGCGCAATAGCTCTAAAATGGATATTAGTGCAGGCATTTTGTCTAATTGTTCCACAAGATTGTACTGCTTTGGTATGGAGGTGGTGCCTTGTGAAGCTGCTTTTATGGTGATCTTGCCACGACGTGTAACAACATTGCAATCAGAACTGGGTGGATTTTTGATGGTGATAGTTGCAATTTGTTCACTGGCATTGTACAGGTGATTTATAGTGTAATTATACGTAGCTTGCGTATAATCAGTGGTATCAGTACCTCTCCTGGAAGTGGAAGGACCCCTTTGATCTTGTGATGAAAATAGATTTTTGAACATCAGATGGTCATTGTTTGTTGTTTTTGGGTCATGTCCTTCAATTTCGATTTCACCTCGGTCAATAAGATCCTGAATAAGATCTTTCAATATGTGACAATTGCTTGTCTTGTGTCCTCTCCCTTGATGGAAATCACAATGTTCAATATCCCTCCACCATGTAGGGTTGACTTGTGGTTCGTAGTTTGATGTTTTAGGTAGGGTTACCAAATTTTGAGAAACCAGTTGTCGTAACACTATTTCAATGGGTTCCCCTAAGGGAGTGTATGTTTGCTTTTGTTTTTGTTGATGAGGTCTGGGTTCATCATGAGATGTAATATGGCCTTGATTTGGAGGAGCAACTGTGTTAGTCTGAGGTGAGGGATTCTGTCCTACAAATAAAACTATAGGTTGTGCACTTTTGATAGTTCTTGCATCCACAACCCCATCGTTGACAACATTTTTGTTTTTGTTCTAGAAGCTTGGTTTGTCACTATTGAAGCATGGGCAAGGACCATCCTTTGGTTCATTATAGATTTTGATAAGTCCTTTCTTGATGAGAGCTCGCTCACATTTTAATCCTTTTGTGATCATGTGATTGAAAGAGTCTGTGTCTTTGACATCCAGGTGAAATTCTATTTCTTTGTTTAAGTTGGAAATAAATATTTCCACTAGTTCTTGTTCAGGTAACTGAAGAGAACGTCTGCTAGACATTTGATGCCATCGTTATAGGAATATTGAGAATAGTTCACCTGGTTTTTGTTTAGTGTTACATAGATCAACCATGGTGATATCACGTTCAATGTTATGAGAATAATGTGCCAAGAACTTCTGAACTAGCTCTTCAAAGGTCCTAATGCCACCTGGTAGTCGGGAAAACCATGATGTGGTTGTTCCTCCCAAGCTTTGGGGAAAAACTCGCATTAGGTATGTGTCCTCGTATGCCACTTCGAGGCAAGCTGAATGGAATTCTCTGACATGATCGTGAGGATCTCCTTTTCCTCTATACTTTTTGAATTTGGGTGTTTCGAATCCTCGTGGAAAAGGTGACAAATAAAGACTCCTATCAAAGGGATAGGGACAAATGTCATTGAGTGAAAATTGATTAGTCTTCACACCACTATGAAGTTGTTGGGTGAGATTTTCAACTTGTTGCCACAACATCTCTATTTTATTTGGAGGAGGTGGTGGGTTACCTCGAGGAATGTTATATCTGATGGGATCTCTACCTCTTTCTTCTTCATGGCAACTTTGTCATTATGATGCTTGTCTTAGTTGTGCAAGATCAAAATCAGAGGGGAGTTTGGCTCCTTCTTGAGCAAGCTTTAGAAAGTGAGCATCCGCATTGCTCCTGAGTATTTCATCAAAAAGTCTGTTAAAGAGAGGGTTGTGTTGAGCCCTTTCTATTGTTGTAGGACTAGGAGTACTTGGGTTTTCATCATTAGCATTTTCTCCAAGTGCTTCTTGAAATTCATTGATATTTTCCTCCTCTTCTTCTTCAATTTCTATTTCTCGTTGCCTTGACTATGATCAGGTATGAGCCATTTTGTTTATGATTTTTTGTTTGAAGTTGGGTGAAAATGATGATGAGTTGTTGATGAAATGAAAGATTGATGGTTGGTGAATTGTGTTTCATGTGGATCTCTAGCACTTTAAAGGTAGATGTGACCAAAATTCTTTCTTTGAATTGCTTGTTGTTTTTAATAAGGTTTGATGTGATAAGGTTTAGAGAAATTTGAGATGTGTTACAAACTTAACTACCTATTAATGATAGGATTCACTCATAAACTAGTTTTCACCTGCGTAGATATGTCTCTTACGATGAGCTTATCCTAGATGTAGAAACAATCTAAAAGTGATGTTTTGTGTTTGATGCAAGCAATGTCCAAAAGAGAACTTCGTACAAGAACCTCTTTAATGTTTTGAGAGTTGAAAATGAATGAGATGAAGTGATGATGTGTGAATGAGATAATGGATGAAATGTTTTAACTTCAATAAAAGATTTGTGTCACAAATGGAACAAATTCTACCTCTTCCCTTTTGGGCGTTGGTGGCATTTCTCGAGCTACGTTGTATGTGATACAAATGTTTGGGAAGAAGTTGGGATTGATCTTGCCTCCTTGGTTTTTGTGATAACTCAAAGCTCTATATTGCATAAAAGCTCTGCGGTTCAATGATTCTGGATCAAATTCATTTGATTTGCCTTGAAGGTAGAGACGTATGTGATGCAGAAAAGCTCTATGAGAGACAAAGATTTGTCTATTTAGATAGAAGAATTTCTGCCTTTTGATCAAAGCCTTTGAGCTCAATGGTCTTCTTTTCAAGTTGATGTTTTGATGAAGATTCTTCTTTCTCAAGATGTGAAGAATGGTCATAAAGTTTGATACTTTTCTTTATTTTTGATCTTTTTGGTTGTTTTTGAAAAATGTTTGGTTGGATGAATACTTGTTTTGATTTTTGGATTTTATGATGTTTCTTTGACAAGAAAACAAAGAAAGCACACAAACACAAGAATGTTTCCTTAGAGGCACAAATGAGTATGGGTCTAGATCAACCCAATCTTTGGACTTCTTATGACCCTTTCCTTTAAGTGTATTTTAGGTGTTTTTCTTTCCAAAGCCTGAAGTCGGCTCAATTTGTACTTGGTCTTGACTTAAAAATGAAAATACTTCAAACACTTTTTATCCCTAAGGTCAAATGGTCAGTTGTGATAAATTCAGCCCACATCTTGATATTTCTTCGACTTTGGTACTACATACCTTATGAATCCCGTCGTGGCAAGTAAGGATGTGATATACTAAGTCTTGCGTGAGCATAACAAATAGATGATCCCTATGATGGGGGAGCCACCACTTTCATCAAGCCACAAGTGACTTTTCAAAAAGCTATGTTTCTACTCAAGGAAATATGTATGGTGAGTATCTTGGGAGCAAAACCATCTATGCTCTTGCACTGAATTGTATCTCAAATATTCTCAATCAATAGAATGGGTGGGCTTCTACTTAAAGGTGTTTAGTAATTTTTGATGTTTTTGGACATAAGTTCATTCTGCAGTGACTCACTTAAGAGCCTTGTAACTTGTGGTGGGGCCCATTTGTCCTTTCGGCAAGTTACACTGTAGGAATAGCTATACCCAAGGCTACAGCTTTCGCTCTCACCTAATTTCTATAGCGGCTCGAAGGATTTACCGCACAAGGTCATTCCCAAGAGTGATGTGTCTCTTGGCAGGCCTCTCTTAAAAAGATAAAACTTGAGTGTTACTAACATTTTTCTCTTGCACCTAGGACCAAGAAAGCCAAGGGAGAGGATAGTGTGTGTTAGAAGTAGGACCACTTGACAAACTCTTTTGCACAACTGTGCCAAACACGAAATGCACTTGTTCTTTTTAACTTGTCATTGCAATGTGTTTTAACTATTTAAGGATGTTTCTCCAACAATCATGGTGTTCTTTTTAACTTCAAATGCAAAGGTTTGAGTAAACTAGAACTTTGAAAATTGTTTTTGTCCAATTTTAAAACACCAAAAACAAACTTATCCTAACTTGCAAGAAAAGGGAAAATTGTTTTTTTTTGTTCAATTTTAAAGCACCAAAAACAATTTTTTGATTTTTAAGGAAGTTAGCTTTAGACCTGCACAAAAAGCGAACAGTTAGTAAAAACTGAACATATGGTGGGCTTCTACAAGCTAAGAAATTTTACTTTTTCGGTTACAGGGTCTTTTTTACAACGTTCTGTTACAATAGCGCTACTCTGTGTTTAAACAGAAGCGCTATTTAACACAAACACACTAATATAAAGACAACAACACTAAAAGAAAATTTTGACAGCAAATACAAAAGCGCTAGAACAATTTCAGAAGCGCTAAAACAAGTTCAAAAGCACTAAAACAATGTCAATAGCGCTATTGTAAGAACAATAGCGCTAGAATAACAAGTTGCAATAGCGCTACAACACAATCAAAAGCGCTAAAGCGTGACCTATGTGTCAATTTCAACATTCAAACATGTTAGTTGGTTTTATTAAAAAAAAAAATTTGGGTGCTTGGATTTACGTTGGGTTCACCAAATGATGCTTTGCAAAAAGACCCAAAGGTTAGACTAGAACCTGTGGTCGTATAACACACAAAAACACACAAGAAATAGTTAGTGTTATTCAACCAAGAACTAATCTAAGAAGGCATATCAAAAGAGATACTAAGATCATGCTAACATATTTAACAAATGACACAAATGTAAGAAGGCATCTCCAAATACCTCTTAACATGTTCTTAGCTCCTTCTCCTTTGTTCCTCTCCTCTCCAAGTTCCAAAATAGTGTAGCTCTCAGCAACTTTTTGCACTATGGATGCTTATGGAGGTTCAAGATTGTAGATGATCTCAAGCTTATGCTATGCAAGTGTAAAACAAACTAATAAAACATATTATGAAAAAGAACTAAGATTTATTTTAGTCCAAGATGACAATATATGAGTTATTTATGCTAAATGCTCTCTAAAATTCACTATAGGTTAAATGCATACAAGTTTTCAGGATCTGGATTATGAAGAAATGGGCTCTATTTATAGGAAAAATGGAGCAATGGATGGTTGAAATTGAGCAATCTCAACAAGGGTCAGGATTGAATGATTTGAGATCCATGTGAGGGCTTTCAACCCAATCCCTGGTTGACAAGTGTCAATGTGAGATAGGTTGAGAGGAGAGGGAATAAGCATTAAATGCTTGACATGACCTGAAGGTTAACTTGGAAGTTAAGGTCAAGGTTAGTTGAATGGATAAATTCTTTATTCAAAGAATAAAGCTTTTATCCAATGGATAAACTCTTGTGCAAAGGCAAAAGGGATAACCATGGTCAAAGCAATAAATGCTTGAGGAGACACATGAGTGCAAGTTGAAATAACCATAAATGGTTATGTAAGAGCCATTAATGGTCATGTAAGAGCCATTAGTGGTTTTTGGAAGACTTTGGAGGTTAAATTGTTGAACACACAAAGCATTAAATGTTTTTCAAAGACTTTGGAGTCTTTGAGAAGTGACTTAAAGTTGCTTAGGAATGTGACAATAATTAGGGGATGGATTAGGCTAATTAGGAAGGGGTTAGAAGAATCTAGAAGGGGTTTAGGTTTGCAAGTGGGTTTGGTGGGTGAGGGAAAATAGGATTTTTATTTAAAATAAAATTCATTTATTTCAATAAATGTGTGCAAGTTGCATTTGTAGGAAAATGCAAGTGGGGGGATAAAGATTTAAATAAATGTTTTATTTAATTTATTTAAAAGAGGAATAGGGGATTAAATGAAATAAATATGATTTATTCATTTAATAGATTGTGAATTTGGTTGAATGAATTAATTAAAATAAATTGAATAATTTATTTAATTAATAGGAGAATGTTTGAAGATGAATTAATTAAATATTAATTTAATTAACTGATGGCTAGTGGATTTTTAATCAAATAAATAGGAAATATTCATTTAATTAAATGGACAAATTTATGTGACTACAGTTATTCATTCGATAAAACATGTTTGTAAGATCGAAGCAATGAATGGATCACCGACATAAAAGATCTATTTATACAACATGGATTAAGATTAGATATATACATGTAGCATGACAGAAATGAAGATATAGAAATATACAAAGCAAGACATGTGAAAGCACTAAGTGTTATGACTGTTAAAGAGACATCAAGGTCACCAAGAAGGATTTCAGAGAACAGTCAAAGAACAGAATAAACAGAAGGGTTTACCGAGTTACTATATGGGTTACCGAGGTATGCTATAAGCAAGGTAATCTTATTTTGAGCACATAGAATCTGCTATAACATTCCAGATGTAAAGTTGCAGATATTTGTAATAATTTTATTGTAATATTTTGAAGTTGTAAGAGAAACCTTTAATAGGGTAAAAGACTCTAATCAAGTCTATAAATTGTAAAGCCTCTAACTAGGTGTAGCATTTAGTTTAAGTGTTGACAGATCTTGTTACTCCTAATAGCGTAAGCTATCAGAAATAGCTAAACATGTAGCTCTAACCGAGCACCCTTTATTATTGCAGTAGTGAAGTTGTGGGTGTCATCCCCACTACAATTTTTCTCTCTAACCAAGAGTTTCTGTGTAACCAGAATATATGTGTTATGGAGTGAATCATGTATGATTGTTATCTATTTGTTTTAGCTTTATATTATGTTACTGCACTATTCGGTTTATGCATAACAGTAAAGTTATTATTGAAAAAAAGTTTTGAAGTACTAATTCACCCCTCCCCTCTCAGTACATTAGCTTTCCATATTGGGCCTAACAACAAGGGTAGTTTCAGTACAACAAAACTAGTGGACTTAAATGATAAAACAAACTTAATCAGTTTGTCGTACAAGATAGGATCTTGCCTTGCACGACAAAATGAGAAAGCTCGACTACAACATGCCAAAAATTAAAAAATTCAACAAAAAAATTCAAAATTGAAATGATTAACAGGCTTAAGATCAAACACTTATTGCTAGCTCATAGTTCCGAGGTCGATTATGTCATCTTTGGTGCTCGAATCGATGATTCTAGATGGGAACCACCATTTTTCTTCACAAAAGGCTTTTTGAATTTCAAACTTGGAGGGTTAAAATGAATTGAAAATGACACTTTTACCCCATATATAGTCAAAACCCTAATTTTTCAACTTGCTCTGATTGACATGAAAATTGTACCCTTAGCTAATTTGCCCTTTCTGATTCCATTTTTGGGATCAAAATCAAAATACAAGATCATTTTCCTAGTCAATTTCACAATTTTCAGCACTTAGCACTTTTTCATCAGATGCTCATTCTCGCTTCAATTTGTGCTCATCAATCAACATTGAATCTCAATTCAATTCTACATATCAACTTTGCGCTCAATTTCTCATCAATCAATGCTGAATTTTCAAAAATTCCTTTGAATCAATTTGTGCTCAAATAATTATCATCGATAAATAATTGCCTAATCATCATGTACCCTCACTATCTTTCGATTTCACTCCCAAGGGGGCATACTCATGACCTCATGATCTCACATTTTCAAAGTCGAGAATTTTTTTAAATTTTCATCAAAGTCGAGCAAAAAATCTTTTCAACTAAAGAAAATCAATTTCTTATTGCTAAGGGGCATCTCAGCTTCATCGCTTCACATCAAGTTGAGATCTCTCGATAATCTGAATCGAATCAATCGCTAGGGGCATATCAGTTTCATCACTTCAAATCAAGTTGATATTGTCTTCATCTGAATCGGTCTCTTAACGTTAATCAGTTTCATCACTTTTCATCAAGCTGATTATTCGTTTAAACTCAATCAAGGGTTTAAAGAGTATCTTCGATCACACACTCAATCTAAAAAAGTGTTTAGTTTCATCGCATCAAATCAAGCTAGACAGTTTATCTTCACTCATTGTATCTTGATCCATCAAGTTCAAGATCGATTTTATCTTCGCTTGTTGTGTCTAGTTCAATCAAGTTCTAGATCAGTAAGATCCGATTCTTGATCAGTCAAGTTCAAGTTCGGTATCTTTGCTCTCTATCATTCCTAGTTCAATCAAGTTCGGGATCGGTATCACTTTAATCAACTTTGTTCAGCTTCATTGCTTCAAATCAAGCTAAACACCTTGCTCTTCATTTGGTTCGTGATCAATCAAGTTCAGAACTGGCATCTCCTAGACATCAACTATTATTTGAACCAACACGCTACTCGCACATTAATTCAAAGAGGGGCAAATGTAATACCCTAAAATTGGTCATTTAAACCATGGGCCCCTAAACTTGACAACATCACCAAGGTCCTAACCAAAGGCAATTAAATCAATCTTGAGTACATTAATTAATTCTTTAATCATCAAATGTCACATGGTAAATCAATTACTCAATATTAATTAAATATTTATTTAATTAATTGAATCATTCCAAGAATATCATTTTGATCAATTATCCTGTTTAATTTATTAAATATCCTAGCATATTTAATTAATTAATAAATTTGCCATGTAATCATGCAAAAAAGGAATTAATTTATTACAAAAGAGGAATTAATCACAAAGCAAGAGTTAAATTGAAAATAAAATAAAAGAATTAAATTGAGAGAGAAATCAAACTTGAGATATTATTTCTTCTTCTAAATTGAGATTAACTTGAAATCAGAAAACAATTAATTGAATTATTAATCATTCTCTAAAATTGGAACTCCAAGCTTTTGAGAAAAACTAGTTCAGTTGCATTGAAAATACTCTTTTCTTGAATAAATCAAAGAATTATCTATTTTTATCACAAATGCATGGAATTAATTAATTCTTATTTCTAATGCAACTTGAACTTCTTATTTGAATGCATCTCAATTAAACTATAATTGGAATCTATCTCAAGGTTAACTGAACCTGATTTCTCAATTATTTCAATTAATTCTAAATTGTGTTTTTTCTTGATCTCTCTTGTGAATTTCTATAAATTCAGCCTTCAGCTCTCATTCAAATCACCCCAGAGATACTTGAGAAACACCTTAGAGATTATTATTATGCTGATTTTGCTCTGGAGTCATTGAAGCTATTGTGCTTGCTTTTTTTGAGATTATTGCATCTTAGTTTATCTTTTTCCATATTTAGTTTATTCATTATTGCTTGAATCAATATTGCTTGATTATTGCTTGAATTATTCATCCATCTTGCATCCATATAGCTTAATACATGCTCATATAGATTAAATCCTTCGTCTTGGTGTAGTCTACTCAATGGTATTGCTTATAAAAATTTGAGAGCAATCTTATACTCACATCTTTTAGAAGGCAATTAGCCACTTTGTTATGGTTTATTATTTATTGATTATTGATTTACTAACCATACATGTAATGACTTACTTGAAGTGTTGTGCCTGCAGCTATCAGACCTTATTTCACTTTTTCACACACACACTCATTAGAGTGTAGAATGCCAACAGATATCCTCTCTGAAACCTTGTGGAATGTTAGTTTTCTATGTATACTATGTTTTATTTTTGGTTTTGAGTCAGGGAAAGCTAAAACAAGGATTTTCCACCATACCCTAGGCTTGGCACGTTGAGTTGGCAAGCATTAGGAATCATGGATAATAGGCCCTAATTGGGTGAATCCGGTGGGTGGAGGTGAAGTATGATTGGATTGGTATACCATGTGGAGGTATAGACATTCAATCAACATCAGTTCACAGAGGAAATTAGACCGGTGAAGGAGTTTTGACCAATCCCTACTTTCTAGGCCTAGGAAAGGGCAATTAGGCCTAATTAACCGGTAAGGGTTAGATATGTTAATGAAAAAACCCACCTCCAATTTTGAGATATTATATGTAAACCCCAAAAGGGTTTCTAGAATATAAAAGAGTTCATAAGGTTGTTAATGAGTTTTAGCAGATAAATGCAAATTACCCCGCTGACAGGGCTACTAGAATTAGGTCTCCTGTTAGGCCTAAAAGTGCATTTTAATGTAAAACACCAAACTGGTAAGTGTCAAGACTCTTGAGTAAGGAATAGGGTTGGGAATCCTTCCAAAATCATCCATCCTAATGTGTGTAGTGTCGGGAATGAAGATCCTACGGTAGAGGGGTTGAACTCTTTGGTTGAGTGTGAAAGGGAGTGGGAAAACAAGGTCTTCTAAGAAAGAAAAGGGAACTCACAAAATAACAAGTGCTTAGCCTAAGGAGCTTGGGAAGGTTAGAGAGGGTAATTCTTGCAGACCCTTGGAGGGTGTGAGGTGTATAATCATTGGATGGTTCTTGTGTAGCTTGGAGGAGATACCTCGATAAGGTAGCACAAACCAGTGAGAGACAACTCACTCTACATCATAGAATCTCTTATCGAACATTCAGACATACCAGATCTCATCTCGCAAATAGACATGATGAAAAAATTTCAAGCAACAAGCATAAATTTTAACCAAGTCCTAAATCAAACCTCGTTCGACCAGATTGTAATTTCCCCATTTTGTGACATTAGAAGTCAATTAAATAATTAAATTTTAAGTTGTCAAATTAAATCAAATTTAATGACAACTTAATTTAATTATTTAATAAAGTATTAAAATTACTTAATGGAGCACAATGAATAATTAATAAAGTCATTTTAATTTAAAAGAGGGAAAATAAAGAGACAAAGAAAAAGAATATAAAGGGGTAGACATAAGGGGAAATGAAGAGTCATAGCATAGTGTTTTAAAATAACATGGAGAGGATCATTTTGTACATACTTGGTTTATGTGTGGAAATTGATTCTCTTGGAGACTTTTTGGGAAGCTCTAGTTTTCAGCAGGTTTGAGGATGCAAATCCTTGAGCTTAGAGGTAGTGGATAGAAACCCATTGTCAATTGGAGTTATCACACAGGTGACTCACATGTGCTTCAAATGCATGTTTGTTGGTTGTCCAATCCAACTATAAATGTTGTGGCTGGGACTGGTAATTTTTGTTGTTGTTCTTTTGAGGATTTTATGCAATGTTTATTTATAATTTCAAAACTATTATTTCAGTGTGAAAATTAATGAATATCAGTTAATTTGATGGGGTATTGAAAACAATTGCATGCAAATTATTGTTTATTTTTTTGTGGATCATTTGGTAAAAATCTGGAACAAATATCCTAGGGGGATATTTCACATATCCCAAATCAAACCTCATTCGACCAAATCCCAAGTCAAACCTCATTTGATCATACTCTATTCATAAATATCGAATCAAAACTTATTCAGCCTAACACAACCAGTGGTCCAACATACCCAGCCAATGTTCCAACGTACCCAACCAATGGTCCAATATTTTCAACCAACACAGCTCATGGTCCAACATACATAACCAATAGTCTAACATATCCAACCAACACAATCAATGGTGCAGTTCAAACAATATTATCAACCAGCCACACAATGTGAACAATTTTCTCAACCAATTGTGGAGTATCAATAACAAACTCGGTCAACAAATCATTATCAACAACTACAACCAATAATTCAAAAACAAAAGTTGCAACTCACACCAGGACAAATTTCAAACTTGTCTAGCCAATTCAACCAAAACCCAATCCAAAATCAAAATGTAACATCAAACCAAAACCAAATCCCTTTCAAACAAGTCCAAAATTAAAACCCAGCCATGTCAAAACCTAACAAGGATTCAAATGCATCTCCAAAGAAAGATATCTCTTTTAGACATTTCCTAAAGAGAATCCTAAGTGATTCTTCATAGAAAGATTAAAATAATACACCCATGTCTAGCAATGGGTCATCCCCCAATAAGAAAAATGACTCTCTAGTGACCTCTATCCCTACACCTTTTTAAGTTTTGCAAGAACCTCCCATATCATCCTCATCAAATGATACACCAAGGATGAAATCCCCCTAGGGCTATCCATAATTGATTACCAAGCTAATCCAATTCATGATGCACATCCTTGCCATATTGCTTCAGAAATTCTAGACCCAATGCCATCATGCGCTTCATTTCCCATCAAACCTATTTCAGAGGATCCCATTCAAAGTCCATCTCCCTCATTTCAAAGCATTGATTCCTTTCTTGAACCCCCATGCATATCAAAAATCCAACCCCATATCAAGAGGATGATTTAGAGTAGGAATAAATGAGTCATAATCCAGATCAAAATCAAGATATCCTAGCCCATCCTATCTAAAGTAGCATTGACATTCCACTCCCTGAGAAAGGTGAAGATATCCCTTACATTATTCCTAATAATCCCATTAAAATTCAAGAGTGGAGCACTTTTAAAGAGGAATCCAATGATCTTCCTCCTTGTCAAGATCAAAGTATCCTTTCAGATTCATGTCCACCATAAGACCCTATCATTCCTTTAAATCCTCCACAATATCCCTTTGTCCCTTCGTCTCCATTTCCTAATCCTCCATATACAATCCAAGATCTCATTTCTTTTGATGATCTCATTATTTCTCTCATTCCATCTCATAAAGAGCTTGTCATTGATCCATGTCCACCACATAATCCTAGTCCCCCTTGTGATCCTAATCCCCCTAGTGATCCAAATCCCCCTCATGATTCTAACATGTTGGTGCAAGATGTTCATGACCCCCCTACATGCACAATGGGTTCCTCCACTTTGGTCCAGTCTGGTCTACTTCATGATCCCATCATTCCTATCATATATACACCTCATAATGCACTCATGTTTTCTTCCCAAATCAAAGAGTATCCTATGGGTCAAACTATGTATAAAGGAAAAGGGGTAGACCTTCATGAGAAATAACCCCTCCATGATAAAGAAAATCTTAATGGTCATGGCCTCAATGATATTCATCAAGATTTTGGTATCCCTACCAAACCTAAATCCAAATATATGCCTTCCCCTTCATCACTTTCATCCATTTTAGGTCCTTATATCCCTTCATCTCCTATTCAAGGTCAACAAAGGCACACATCCTTGAGCACCTTTCATCCATCCAAAAGGCCTCCATATCATTCCTATCCATCCATACATTCCTTTCCCCCTCCAAGCAATTTGGATGCCAAGCCTAAAATTCATAAGTCCAACAATCCACATATATTCAAGGATCAACATGTCCACTGTAATCGACATGTTAAAAGATAAAAAATATGATCCAAAAAGAAAAAAGAAATGTCCAAAAGGCTACAAAGGCCCATTGAGAAAAACAAAAATTCAAAATCTATATGAGTTCTTAAATCCCTTGTGCAAGAAATACATTCTAAGGAACCACAAAATGATGAAAAATAAAAAACAATGTGGATTCCCAAGTAACTCGTAGAAGCACAAAAATAAAAATCCAAATTGGCATCCAAAATTGCTATTCCTCCATCCAAACCTTTTAAATATATTCCTCCATCAAAATCTCAATATCCAAAATTCCCTTTTCCTCCATCAGTCCACCACCCCTCAAGGTGTGTGCCTATTAGGTCTCGAAGACAACTGAGAAGGGGGGGTGAATCAGTTGTCTAATAAATTCAAACCAAAAGCCAATTAACCAACTTAATGCTTAATACCGGTAAACCAGTTAAGTATGCTGGTAGAAAATGTTAACAAGAAATTGCTATACCGGTAAAGATTAATGCATGAAACACAAACATAAAGTCATCCACAACACATAACACCAATATTTGTACGTGGAAACCCTGTAAGGGGAAAAACCATGGTGGGAAACCTTACCCATAATCAGATGATACTACTATAGACAGTAAGTGTACATAAATGGAGTCTGCACATGTAGAAAGGCCAACAGCCTAGAGCTCACTGCTCAATCACAAAATGGGAGTCACACTGACTACAGTTGGATGATTAAATCCAATAAGAATGTACTGTACAAAATAGCATCTTCATATGCTGGATTCAGTACCGGTGTAATGCTGATATGCTTATACAAAAACCTAGCTTCACCTTCAAATGATGTCTTCGTGTATACCTCTACTTAATCTCACATATACCTTCACTCAATTCTTTTTCGCATTCCACATTTTGATCTTACAAATAAGATCTTACATTTATACCATACCCTAAGACCAATTTTAGTAGGTTGGCTCTACAAGATATTACAATAAAATCATTTTACAAACAATTTAATATTCGATGCAATAACCGATTAAACATGTCATCTTAATGCATTTACATCAATAATAAATCATCTCCATAGCATGCCATGCTGATCTGGAAAAGATAAACCTGTCGGTGTAACCCTAGATAACCTGGACCTATTTACCAGTAAAAGCAAATATGCAAATATGACTATACCAATGATTAATTCATCAAAACAAAGTGTCCACATGATGTCTTCGACATTACTAAGTGTCTTCCATATCGTTCCAGATACCGGTGAACATTATATCCTGTCAGTGAACCATATACCAGTAACTGTGCAATAGTTACTTTCTTGTCGGTGATTGTTGCTGGATCTCCAAAGTGCTTGTTTTCAGTAGGTGTTGACATCAATGACAAAACCATACCAAAATACCAACAATCTTCCCCTTTGGCATTGATGGCAACACAAGATGGAAAAACCATCAAAGTGCCAAAACAGAAATGTCAAATACCAAAAACCAACAATCTCCATTACTCCCCCTGGGAGCAACATGTGTTTATCCAAAGATTTATTTTCAATACCAAACTCTCCTTAAAAGATAATGTGTTTTTCCATAGATATCTCTCCCCCTTTGACATCAAATGCCAAAGTTACAAAAATTAATTTTATACAAAATACCAACTACTCCCCCTAAGAAGTAGCTTCCTCATCAAAGACCAGAATACAGATTTGTCTTTTTAATTCTGTCAGTTGATGACAATCATCAACTGTCTAAGTCTCTACTGGTGGTGGTATGACTCCAAGCTGATCTTTGAGATATTCAAAAGTCTCCTTAGGCAAAGGTTTTGTGAAAATATCTGCAAGTTGTTCTTTAGTATTCACATAAACCAGTTTTATCTCCTTTTCTTCAACTTTTTCCCTTAGAAAATTTAGATTGATAGAAATATGTTTAGTTTTAGAATGTAATATCAGATTTTTAGATATATCAATTGCTGTAGTGTTATCACAATATATAGTAATGGGTTCCTTGCATTTTACCTTTATGTCTTTCAACATTTGCTTAAGCCATAATACTTGTGTACAGTTAGTTGTTGTTGCAACATATTCTGATTCTGTTGTTGATAAAGATGTACAACTTTGTTTCTTACTCAACCAAGAAACTAATCTCTTTCCAAGAAAGAATGCTCCTCCAGTGGTGCTCTTTCTATCATCCACATCTCCTGCCCAATTTGCATTTGTGTATGCACATAGATCAAAATTTTCATCTTTAGGATACCATAATCCAAGATTTGTTGTGCCTTGTAAGTATCTGAAAATCCCTTTCACTGCTGATTCATGATTTTCCCTAGGATTACTTTGAAATCTAGAAACAATACATACTGCATTCATAATATCAGTCCTGGTTTGTGTCAAATATAGTAAACCTCCTATCATATATTTGTATCTAGTTGGATTGATAGGTGTAGATTCATCCCTTTGAGATAATTTGTCATTTGTAGTCATAGGTATGCTTACCGGTTTAGAGTTCTCCATCCCAAATTTCTTTAGCAATTCTTTCAAGTACTTGGATTGACTAAAAAATACACCTTTATCAGTTTGTGAAATCTGCAAACCTAAAAAGAATTTTATTTCTCCAATCATATACATTTCAAATTCTTGTTGCATTTTAATAGAAAATTCCTTACATAATCCATCTTCTCCTCCAAAGATTATATCATCAACAAATACTTCAATAATCAAGATGTCATCATTAGTTATTTTGTAATATAAATTGCTATCTGCATTTCCTTTAGTAAAACCAATATTTAAAAGATACTTATCTAACCTTGCATACCAAGCTCTTGGGGCTTGTTTCAATCCATACAGAGCTTTTCTTAACCTGCAAACCATATCGTTGTCATCCATCAAAGAAAACCCATCAGGTCGTTCAATATATACTTCCTCTTCAAGATCTCCATTCAAAAATGCACATTTAATATCCATTTGATAAACTTTGTAGTTCTTGTGAGCTACAAAAGCCAAGAATAATCTAACTGCCTCAATTCTGGCTACCGGTGCAAAGGTTTCATTGTAATCAACTCCTTTCTGAGAATATCCCTTACACACTAGTCTTGCTTTATTTCTGACAACCTTACCATCTTCATTAAGTTTGTTTCTAAATACCCATTTGGTTCCAATTACATTTTTATCTTTAGGCCGGGGAACTAATGTCCAAGTATTATTTTTCTCAATTTGTCCTAATTCTTCTTCCATAGCTTTAATCCAAAATTTATCTTCACATGCCTCATTGATAGATGATGGTTCAATTTGAGAAATAAGACATATCTCTTCATTTGTCAATCTTCCTCTTGTCATAACTCCTTTAAATTTGTTTCCAATTATCTGATCTTCAGAATGATTCAATCTTACATACTGGGGTGTCTTAGTTTGTTGTTGTTCTTCAATTACTGTGGAATCCTCTGATGATACCGGAGTAACTGGATCTTCATTCTGTACTGGTGGATTCAGTATAGGTTCATTTGTCACAATTTTTGTTGCTGGTTCAGAGTTTATATACCTTGAAGTTCCTCTGAATTGTTCATCAATCTTTACATTTGTACTCTCAACAATTTTTCTGCAATCTCTTATTCAAACATCTATATGCCTTTCTCTTAGATGAATAACCAAGAAATATTCCTTCATCACTTCTAGGATCAAATTTTCCAATATACTCATCTCTTCTAATATAACATTTACTTCCAAAAATTCTGAAATACTTAAGAGTAGGAGTATTACCAAACCATAGTTCATGAGGGGTCTTACCGGTTTCACCTTTGATGTGAACTTTGTTGAATGTATAGACAGCAGTGCTAACTGCCTCTCTCCAATACACATGTGGTAGATTTGCTTCTGACAACATACTTCTTGCTGCATCCAAGATAGTTCTATTTTTCCTTTCAACAACTCCATTCTATTGTGGTGTCTGAGGTGCTGATTGTTGGCATTATAATAGACAAGAAGAAGGTTGGCATTCCAATTACAATGAGAGATTGTTGGCATTTCAATAAGGATATTGAGAAGGTTGTTAATGACTATGGATATAACTGATTAAGGATGATTACTATCTTAATATTATTATTTTGTCATTGATGTCAAGAAATTGATTTTCTAATTCAGTATGATGTTGCCATATCTTAAGAAGTATGATTTTATGAGTATAAAGATGTCGGTTAAAGACACAGAAAGAATATGATGAATAAGGGGATAAGTTATTCAATGGGCAGTTGTTACCGAGTTAGACAATAATGAGATCATGATGTTTAGATTGTTTTGATATCCTACATATGCTATTGTTTGAAAGGTTAATACTATACTATGTTACCGAGAAAAGAACCTAGTCGGTAAACCCTAAGGAACCTAGTCGGTAAACCCTAAGGTTATTGCTATCGGTTAATGAAGGTAGAATGTCTACCGAGTGAATTTTAGTATTTACCGAGTTACAACTGAGCTATAACAGAATGCATTAAATGTTTACATGTGATATTTAATGAAGGAAGCTGATGAGCTGGAGTGGATTAAATGATTGCTAAGCCATGTATGAAGATTGTTAAAGAATGTATGGTAAAGAAAGATCGACAGGAAGATCTACAGCTCAAATTGAACTGCAATACCCTAACACAAGTTCCAAGGTGAAAATGCAAGTTCCAAGGTGGGGTAAAATGTTTTCAGATCGAAGGATACATTGAACCTGGACAAGATTGAAGATCTGATGGCTATGATTGATCATGGGAAATGTGATCAAGGAGACTAAGCATTTGTAAGATTGTTTATAAATAGGAAACAGTTGATAAACAATGTATGCGGGCAAGTGTATGCATAGGGATGCTACATAGTGATTACCGAGCACAGAAGCTTGAAGACCTGTTTTGATAACAGAGTAGAGAGCCTAGCAGAGGGACAAGATAAGTCCTATGAATTGATTGTATTGAGCAAATAAGAATTTTCTTAAGCATTTTTAGATGTGAAGTTGCAGACATATTTTTATTACTGTTATTTTGAGAAGTAGCAGAAAATCTCTTAACCGAGTGGACTTAACGGTCTTATTTGTAAAATCCTCTAGCAAGGTGACATTCTTATTGAGTATTTGAAATCCTTTAACAAGGTCACTTCTAACAAGGTGAAGATCCTAACAAATCTGAGGGAAATCCCTTAACCGGGTCACATCTAGCAATGTGTTTGTAATCTTTAACAGGATTTCCTTTTAACTGAGCATACTCTAGAAGAGTATATTTCTTAGTGGGTCTGAAATCCCACAGTGGTTTTTCCCTATTTGGGTTTCCACATTAAATCTGGTGTTATGTGTTTGTGATCTTATCTATTTATGGGTCTGCATGCATTACTATTTTTCTAATAACATTACCGAGGTTGAATCTATTGTTTTTATTGAAGATTAAATTTGAATGATTCACCCCCCCCCCCTCTCATATTGTTAGCTTGGCATCTGTACTAATCATATTTAGTATCAGAATATCAATTGGTATCAGAGCTTTGGACTCCAAAAGAAAAGTTTAAAGGCACTTGAGTTAAAGATCCAAAAGATGTATAAGAGGGATGCACCGAAGCTGAATAAGTCAAGTTTCTCTACATGGAAGAAAAGGATGAAGCTACATCTATCAGGAATTGGAGAATATGTTGTCTATTATCTGGAGAATGATTTCATCACATCAAGCACCTATCCATTGACAATGGAAGAGATAAAGGCAAAGCAAGAACATATTCAAGCAATGATTGAAATAATATCTACATTGACTGACTCAGAGTTTAATGATCTAGAAGGATGTAGTGATGCAAAGGCAATGTGGACTAAGCTCATATCTGTGTATGGTGGAGATGAACATGTTCAAAGAGAAAAGGTGGATAGTCTAAGAGGACAACTTGAATCTATGAGGATGAATGAAGGTGAGAACATAACCCAGTATAGTACAAGACTAATGGAGATTGTAAATCAAATCAAAGGAGCAAGAGGAACTATTGAGGAAAAGGATGTAACAAGTAAGATGTTGAGAACCCTTCTACCTACCTATGCAATCCAAGTCTCTGCAATCAATGAATTGAGGTCTGTACCCAATATGCCAGTTTCTTTAGATGCTACTATTGGTAAGCTACATGCATTTGAGTTAAGTAACTTTGATAACAGTGGGTCATCAATAAATAAAGTTGAATCTGCATTAAGTTCTTTTCATATTGATGAAACTGATGATTATAATGATAGAAAGTATAAGTACTTTGAAGGGAATCATAGTGGAGCAGGTGAAAGATTTCGCAAAAACATGGAGGAGGTACACAAAGTGTATGAGGAAATTAGAAAGCAAGAAGAGTTTGAAGCGCTATTAGTCAGAAGGCTACCAAGAGGAAAAGGTAAGTATAAAGGAAAGCTACCTTTAAAATGTTTCAATTGTGATAAGATAGGACATATGGCTTCTAACTGTCCTAACAAAGAATCTAGTGAAAAGTGAGATTATCGAGATGAGAGACAGAAAGATAATCATTACAGAGGACACCGAGACTTCAGGAGAAGAGATAAAAAGACATGCCTAATAGTTGATGAGGAATCTAATGATGATAAATCAGATGAAACTGATACAGAGGAAGTTGTTTATGTGGCTATCAAAGATGGATCAGATGAAGAAAGGTATGAAGAAAAAGCTTTAATATCTCGTATAAATACTAATGATTCTTGGATCATAGATAGTGGTTGCTCACATCACATGATAGGTGATAAACACAAGTTTATTAAATTAGATGATTATGATGGAGGCTATGTAAGATTTGGTAATGATGCACCATGTCCGATAAGAGGTAAAGGATCCATAACACTTCTTAACAATGCTAAATGTAATTATGTTTATTGGGTTGAAGGTTTGAAATACAATTTGTTGAGTGTAGCACAGCTAAACAACACAGGTTACCGAATAGAGTTTGAAAAAGGAATTGTCAAAGTTCATGACAAGCATGGAAAGTTAGCTGCTACCGGGACACAAACAAGAGGTAATACATTTCATCTTGACTCAACTCGGAATAAATGTCTATATGCAAGGATAGATGATACCTGGTTATGGCATAAAAGGTTTTGTCATGTTAATTTTGATAATCTAATCAAAATAAGTAAGAAGCACCGAGTAAGAGGTCTACCGAGTCTTGAAAAACCTAAGAATGCTATGTGTCGAGGATGCCAGATGGGTAAGATGACAAGATCAAGCTTTACAAGTAAGTCCTAAACTTCTAAGGGAATTTTAGATCTTGTGCATACTGATCTTTGTGGTCCTATGAAAGTTCAAAGTTATTATGGTGATAAATATTTCATATTATTTGTGGATGATTACTCAAGGATGATGTCAGTAATGTTTTTAAAAGAAAAATCAGAAGCTTTTCAAATGTTTAAATGGTACAAGGCTAGAGTTGAAAATGAAACAGGAAGATAACTAAAATGTCTCAGATCAGATAGAGGAGGAGAGTTTACTTCTAATGAGTTCAACTTATTTTGCAATGATCGTGGTATAAAAAGACAAATCTCTGCACCGAGAACTCCATAGCAGAATGGGATAGTTGAGAGAAGGAACAGATCTATTGTGGATTGTGCCAGAACCTTGATGATTGAAAAGAAAGTTCCACAAACATTTTGGAGAGAAGCAATAAGCACAGTAGTTTACACCCTGAACCGAGTACAATTGAAGAAAGGAACTTTGAAGACACCTTATGAAATCTGGTATGAAAACAAACCTAATGTAAGTTATTTTAAAATCTTTGGGAGTAGATGCTATGTTCACAAAGATGATAGAAATGGTAAGTTTGATCAGAAAAGTGAAGAAGGAACATTTCTAGGTTATTCTTCTAGAAGCAAAGCATTTAAATGTCTGATCAAATCATCTAACAAAATAGTAGAAAGTGCAAATGTGAAAATTGCTGAATTTGCAGAAAGAAATGATGAAGGAAACTCCAAAGAACCAGAAGATTATGAAGGATTTGTCTATGTTCAACCAAGAAATCCTACCGAGAAGACTGCTGAAGAAAATGAAGAGAATATCCAGTTACCAAGTGATGAAGAAGATCATACAGAGCCTACCGAGCTTGTATTAGCCAAGTATGTCAGAAGGAATCATGTACCAAGTCAGATTATAGGAGATAAGAATGATCTAGTGATGACAAGGAACAAACTGAGATAGAACACATGTCTAATATCTGAATTTGAACCGAGAATAGTGAAAGAGGCATTTAACAGTGAAGATTGGATAAATGTTATGACAGAAGAGATTGATCAAATCAAGAAGAATGACACATGGACACTGGTCCCAAGACCGAAGGACAAAAATGTAATCGGTACAAAGTGGATCTTCAAAAACAAGCTAAATGAAAAAGGTGAGGTCATTCGGAATAAAGCAAGACTAGTTTGCAAAGGTTATGCCCAAGAAGAAGGAATTGATTAGACTTTTGCACCTATGGCAAGACTTGAAGGAGTAAGAACAATGTTGGCATATGCTTCTTACAAGAATTTCAAGGTATATCAAATGGATGTCAAATTTGTATTTCTGAATGGTATATTAGAAGAAGTTTTCATTGAACAACCTGAAGGATTTGTTGAAGGAGAAAATAATGATCAGGTATGTAAATTGAACAAAGCTTTATATGGTCTGAAACAAGCACCTAGAGCATGGTATGAGAGATTGCACTCATATTTGATCAAAATTGGTTTTATAAGAACAAGTGAAAACAACAATATGTACATGAAGAATGATGAAAATGGAATACTGATCTCAGCCATATTTGTTGATGATATTATCTTTAGTGGAAATGACTCTCTATGCAAGAACTTTGGAAATGAAATGAGTAAAGAATTTGAGATGTCATTAATCGGTGAGATAAAATATTTTATATAGGTCTGCAGATACTGCAAATGAAAGATGAGATTTTCATTACCCAATCCAAGTACATAAAAGAAATCTTGAAGAAATTTGGAATGGAGGATTCAAAACCAGTAAGTACTCCTATGACTACCAACTGTAAACTATCAAAGAATGATGAATCTGCATCTGTTGATTTGACACTTTACCGATCTATGATTGGAAAGTTGCAATATGTTGTTCACAGCAGGCCAAATATAGCACATGCAGTAGGTATTGTTGCAAGATTTTCTGTAGATCCTAAGGAAACACACATGATGGCAATCAAAAGAATTTTTAGATACTTAAAAGGCACTAAAGATTATGGCTTAGTATATCGGAAAGGAAATGTTTTTGATTTAAAAGTTTATACTGAAGTTGATTGGGCAGGCAACATTGATGACAGGAAAAGCACAAGTGGAGGAACTTTATTTTTAGGAGAAAGACTAGTGAGTTGGCTTAGCAAGAAATAAGGATGTGTTTCTCAGTCAACAATAGAAGCTGAATATGTTGCTGCAGCATTGAATTGCACCAATATAGCATGGATCAAACAACCGTTGGAAGGTATAAATGAGCAAGTTACCAAGCTAGTAACTATATTCTGTGATAACACTAGTGCCATTAACATTTCAAAGAATCCTGTTATGCACTATAAGACAAAGCACATCTCTATCAAATATTATTATCTTAGAGAAGAAGCTCAAGAGAAGAAAGTGGTTTTGGAGTATGTTAGCACAAAGGAACAAATTGCAGACATCTTCACCAAGCCACTGCTAAAGGACACTTTTGAGTATCTCAGAAGTCAGTTAGGGGTCCTACCCCTATCTTCCATTCACTGACCGAGTTTGGTGAAAGCATCAATTTGATGACTCTACAGAATATCATTTATGAGTTGATGTTGATTTACACACTTTAGGAGGTTTTCTAAAGGTGTGCAGGAAACAATAAACAGGGAAAAGGAATTGAAGACAAAATGCTCTGACTGAGACTGAATTGATACATAACAGCATGGAATTCACTTCTCAGAGGAAGAAATTATGTTTTTAGTTCTTTTCATTTTTTGGCATTGTTGTCAAAGGGGGAGAAGACTAATGTATGGGGGAGAAGTCTACTAACCGAAGGAGAAGACTACATTTTAGAACCGGGGAGAAGACTAATGATAGAGGGAGAGCATTTCAAAATTTCACAACAATCTGAATCCGAATCAATAAAGTCAAATCAATTGGTTTTGCCATCAATGCCAAAGGGGGAGATTGTTGGCATTATAACAGACAAGAAGAAGGTTGGCATTCCAATTACAATGTGAGATTGTTGGCATTTCAATAAGGATATTGAGAAGGTTGTTGATGACTATGGATATAACTAATTAAGGATGATTATTGTCTTAATATTATTATTTTGTCATTGATGTCAAGAAATTGATTTTCTAATTCAGTATGATGTTGCCATAACTTAAGAAGTATGATTTGATGAGTATAAAGATGTCGGTAAAAGACACAGAAAGAATATGATGAATAAGGGGATAAGTTATTCAATGGGCAACTATTACCAAGTTAGTCAATGATGAGATCATGATGTTTAGATTGTTTTGATATCCTACATATGCTATTGTTTGAAAGGTTAATACTATACTATGTTACTGAGCAAAGAACCTAGTCGGTAAACCCTAAGGAACCTAGTCGGTAATCCCTAAGGTTATAGCTATCGGTTAATGAAGGCAGAATGTCTATCGAGTGAAGTTTAGTATTTACCGAGTTACAACCGAGCTATAACAGAATGCATTAAATGTTTACATGTGATATTTAATGAAGGAAGCTGATGAGCTAGAGTGGATTAAATGATTGGTAAGCCGTGTATGAAGATTGTTAAAGAATCTATGGTAAAGAAAGATCGGCAAGAAGATCTACAACTTAGATTGAACCGCAATACCCTAACACAAGTTCCAAGGCGGGGTAAAATGTTTTCAGATCGAAGGATACATTGAACCTGGACAAGATTGAAGATCTGATGGCTATGATCGATCATGGGAAATGTGATCAAGGAGATTAAGCAATTGGAAGATTGTTTATAAATAGGAAACTGTTGATAAACAATGTATGCGGGCAAGTGTATGCACAGGGATGCTACATAGTGATTACTGAGCACAGAAGCTTGAAGACCTATTTTGATAACAGAGTATAGAGCCTAGCAGAGGGACAAGATAAGTCCTATGAATTTATTGTATTGAGCAAATAAGAATCTGCTTAAGCATTTTTAGATGTGAAGTTGCAGACATATTTTTATTACTGTTATTTTGAGAAGTAGCAGAAAATATCTTAACCGAGTGGACTTAATAGTCTTATTTGTAAAATCCTCTAGCAAGGTGACATTCTTATTGAGTGTTTGAATTCCTTTAGCAAGGTCACTTGTAACAAGGTGAAGATCCTAACAGATCTGAGGGAAATCCCTTAACTAGGTCACATCTAGCAATGTGTTTGTAATCTTTAACAGGATTTGCTTTTAACCGAGCATACTCTAGAAGAGTATATTTCTTAGTGGGTCTGAAATCCCACAGTGGTATTTCCCTATTTGGGTTTCCATGTTAAATCTGGTGTTATATGTTTGTGATCTTATCTATTTATGGGTCTGCATGCATTACTATTTTTCTGATAAGGTTACCGAGGTTGAATCTGTTTTTTTTATTGAAGATTAAGTTTGAATGATTCACCCCCCTCTCTCATATTGTTAGCTTGGCATCTGTACTAATCATATTTAGTATCAGAACTATCACTGATAATTGTCTTCTGATTCCATTCACTTCACAGAATGTATTAAAGTCCTTAGATGTGAATTCTCCTCCTTGATTTGATCTTAAACATTTGATTTTCTTATCGATTTCATTTTCAACCATTGCTTTGAACAGTTTGAACTTCCCAAGTTCTTTTGATTTTTCTTTGAGAAAAGTAACCCAACACATTCTAGAATAATCATCAATAATTAGCATAAAATATCTATCACCTTGTAAGCTTCTATTTCTAGCTGGACCACATAAATCAGCGTGAATTAAATCAAGAGCATTATTGGATTTTTCTGGAATACTTTTGAAACTAGCTCTAACTTGTTTTCCAAATTGACATTCCTTACAAATTGTATTCTAAGGTTTCACAATTTTAGGTAGATCTCTAACTGCCTTAGAAGTATTGATTTTTACCATGCAATCAAAGTTTACATGACATAGTCTCTTATGCCATAACCAACTTTCATCTATATGTGCAATAAAGCATGCCTTTTCACTGTTATTCAAATGAAAGATATTGCCTCTAGTCTGATTACCGGTTGCAATTTCCAAACCAATTCTATTCATGATTTTGCATTTTCCATTTTTAAATTGTAACTGAAATCCCTTCTCAACTAATTGACCAACACTTAAAAGATTATGCTTTAATCCTTTAACATAGTAGACATTGTCAGTGTTATGCTTACCATCAAGAGATATTGAACCCTTACCTTTGATTGAACAGGCTTTGTCATCTCCAAATCTTACTAAACCTCCAGTGTATTCTTGAAAGTTTAAGAACTTACCATTGTCTCCAGTCATATGATGTGAGCATCCTGAATCAATGATCCTTTCATCCTTTGCTTCAACTTTAGCTGCTAGGGCTTGTTCTACCGGTTGAGCAGTAGGTGTCGATTGATCTTTTGTTATAGCAACAAAAACCCATCCATTGTCTACTGGATCCTCATCAAAATCATCAGTCACACCTTCATCAACAATGTAACAAGATTTGTCTTTGTTCTTCTTAAATCTGTATCTTTGATATTCAGGATTAGGCTTGTATGTTCTTCTTGCTTCTTCTCTTAGTCTAGCATGTCTATCGGGGCATCTTGAAGCCATATGACCAATCTTACTGCAGTTAAAACATTTAAAGGGTGCTTTACCTTCATACTTACTTCCAATTGGACCTTTTGGCATTTTCCTTGCAAATAGTGCTTCAAGTTCTTCAAGCTCTTCATTCTCCTTTCTAGATTCTTCAAGTTCTCTTGCATAAAAGGCTCTCCAATCTGATTTGTCAAATGATGGAGCAGATGATGTTGATTCTTTAAAGGCCAAATCAGTTTTTATAGTAGCAACAGGACCAAATTCCTTAATTTCAAAGGCTAAAAGTTTTCCAATCAATGTATCCCTAGTTACTGATGTATTAGGCATTGTTCTCAACTCATTTATAGCAGTAACCTTTGATTTATATGTTGGTGGCAAACCTCTTAAGATTTTTAAAACAATTTCATCTTCACTCAAAGTTCCTCCACAACATTTAATACCCAAAACAATTTCATTTACTCTTTCCATAAAAGTAGAAATCCTTTCATCTTCTTCCATTTTTAGACGTTCATACCTGACTCAGAAGCTTTCAAGTTTTGCAATCTTGACTGTGGAATCTCCTTCATTTAGTGTTTCCAAATGATCCCAAATAGCTTTAGTAGTAGACCTATCTGATAATCCCATGATTTGTTGATCTGATAATGTGCTCAAAAGTGCTTCTCTTGCTTTGCAATCATTTTCTTCATCTTTAGCTAAGGTAGTTGGAGCAGTCTTGACCAGCTCCAGCAGCAGTATAACCATTCTTTGTAACTTCCCAGATGTCTTTACCAATGCAATTTAGATGTGTCTCCATTCTGATCTTCCATATCCCATAGTTGGTTCCATCAAGTTTAGGACTGTCCTTCCTAAAGTAATTAGTAGATATTAGATTCCCTCAAGTTGTTAAACTTCTGCAAAAGAGGACTAAGCTCTGATACCAATTGCTAGGTCCCGGAGACAACTGAGAGGGGGGGTGAATCAGTTGTCTAATAAATTCAAACCAAAAACAACTTAACCAACTTAATGCTTAATACCGGTAAACCCGTTAAGTATGCCGGTAGACAGTGTTAACAGGAAATTGCTATACCAGTAAAGATTAATGCATGAAACAAAAACATAAAGTCATCCACAACACATAAAACCAATATTTGTACGTGGAAACCCTGTAAGGGGAAAAACCACAGTGGGAAACCTTACCCACAATCAGATGATACTACTGCAGATAGTAAGTGTACATAAATGGGGTTTGCACATGCAGAAAGGCCAACAGCCTAGAGCTCACTGCTCAATCACAAAATGGGAGTCACACTAACTACAGTTGGATGGTTAAATCCAATAAGAATGTACTATACAAAATAGCATCTTCATATGTTGGATTCAGTACCGATGTAATGCTGATATGCTTATACAAAAACCTAGCTTCACCTTCAAATGATGTCTTCGTGTATACCTCTGCTTAATCTCACATATACCTTCACTCAATTCTTTTTCGTATTCCACATTTTGATCTTACAAATAAGATCTTACATTTATACCATACCCTAAGACCAATTTTAGTAGGTCAGCTCTACAAGATATTACAATAAAATCATTTTACAAACAATATAATATCCGATGTAATAACTAATTAAACGTGTCGGCTTAATGCATTTACATCAATAATAAATCATCTCCATAGCGTGCCATGCTGATCTGGAAAAGATAAACCTATCGGTGTAACCCTAGATAACCTGGACCTATTTGTCGGTAAAAGAAAATATGCAAATATGAATATACCAATGATTAATTCATCAAAACAAAGTGTCCACATGATGTCTTTGACATTACTACATGTCTTCCATATCATTCCAGATACCAATGAACATTATATCCTGTCGGTGAACCATATACTAGTAACTGTGCAATATTTACTTGCTTGCCAGTGATTGTTGTTGGATCTCCAAAGTGCTTGTTTTCAGTAGATATTGACATCAATGACAAAACCATACCAAAATACCAACAGTGCCAATGTTGATCTTTCCAACATTTTCATCCACTCAAGCATAATTATTACAATACCCAATGCATATTTTTCATCCCTCCATCCCTTCGATCCAAATCCAATCTTAAATTGCATAAATCCTTACCTTATTTCCATCTCATTTTCATGGCATTATCCTGCCAATGTCTTTGAGCATACTTTTAATCATCATGGTCAAACTTTCAAGGTTGCTATCCAAACAAAAAGAAGCTTGATTCCTTCTTCCATCCCCTATCATGCGTCCATTTTCTATTGAAAGTCAATAAAAAAAGAGAAAAAAATAAATAAAAATAATTCTTCCACTGGTGGAAACTTGGCCAATGGACACCTTCGACAAGTACCATGATGAAAACCTGACAAATATTCATCATGCATAATCCATGAACTTCTTGTATACCGTACTTGGGGGCAGGTTTCGTCCATTTTATCCTATCCTATAATTTCCTATCATCCCTCTATTATCCTATCATACCCCTATCATACCCTCCATTATCCTATCATCCCTCCATTATCCTATCATACCCCTATCATACCCTCCATTATCTTATTGTCCCTAATGTCCATATTTCCTTTTCCACTTTTGATCTTGACAAGGCTAAGGATCTTCATGAATGTCATGCATCATGTTCACAACTTTTAGTCTATCACAGCTTTTGGTCTTTATCCATTTGCTTATTACAACCTTTCATCCATATTCCTTGGCTTATCGCAAACTTTTGTCACTATCCCTTAGCCTATCACAACCTTCAGTCCATATCCCTTATCCATTTTTGATCTTTCTTATCCTATCCATATCCTCTCACCCTTCATACTCTCTCTTTCGTCCATTGATCTTGATCTAACATAAGGATGTAAAATGCAGAAATGTGGTTTTTAAAAAACCTTTTGACATGTCCCTCATACCATGTCATGCCATATCTAGTCCCTTATCCCATCGTGCAATAGCCCTTGGAAATTGCATTCACTTTCTCTCCATAATAAATGGCCTTTGTCTTCCCTCTATCCACCAATATTTCAGCAAGCTTATTTATCCATTCGTCATATTCCTTGTATTGCTAGACATTGGAGGAAAATGAAATCAAATAAAGTCTTGAAAAAATCCCTAAAAATCAAAAAAAGTCCTAAAAAATAACTAAAAAGCAAATAAAGTCCTAAAAAAAATCAATAAAAATCAAATAAAGTCCTGAAAAAATTTATAAAAATCAAATATGGTCCTGAAAAAATCAATAAAAAAATCAAATATGATCTTGAGAAAAACATCAAAAATTTGAAATATGTCCTGAAATAACACAAAAACATTCATAAAATGTCTTGAAATAATCCAAAAAAATCGCAAAATATCCTTAAAAAAAGCACAAAAACATAAAAAAAAAATTCAAAAACTCTAAAAATTAGAAGAAAAAAAAAAACCAAAAACGATCACTTTCATTTTATTTCATTAATAAACTGTCCCTCTTGT
>NC_081408.1:428988292-429005792 GCF_030272615.1 Cryptomeria japonica | reverse complement strand
AGGCTACCATGTGATCTGCAAAATCTTTTGCTTCTGAACTTCTTCGATCTTCACTACTAATATCTCTCAATTCTGATATACCTCTAGTATGCACTCCAATAACAATCTCAAAAGTGTTCTTCTGGTACTCTTGTTCACTGAATTTTTGTAGGCAAACTCTGCGCAAGGATCAAATCCCAACTTCTAGTTTTATCTCCAACTAAACATCTCAACAAGTTTCCCAAGCTCTAGTTAACTACTTTTGTTTGTCCATCAATCCGTGGATGAAAAGTAGAACTGAACTTCAAATCTATCTTCATCTTCTTCCAAAGTGCTCCAAAAAAAGCCAATAAACTTAGTATCTCTATCTGAAACTATGCTTTTAGGTAATCCATGCAACCTCACTACTTCCTTGAAAAATAGGTCTGCTACATGTAATGCATATGATGTCTTCTTACAGGGTATGAAATGAGCCATCTTTGAGAATCTATCCACTACCACTAATATAGAATCATTCCCTCTCGGTGTTTTAGGCAATCCATGTACAAAATCCATGCTTATATCCTCCCAAGGTCTTACCGGTACTGTCAAAGGTTTATACAATCCTACATTCTGACTACTACCCTTTGCAACTTGACAAACTCTACAACTTTGCACATATCTCTTAACATCCTTATGAATCTGGGGCCAAAAGTACTACTCACTCACCAATGCTACTATTTTGTCAATACCAAAATGTCAGGCTAAACCTCCACTATGTTTCTCCTTTATTAGATTCTCTCTCATAGAACTCTTAGGTATGCACAACTGTACTCCTCTAAATAACATCCCATCCTATATGAAGTAATCAAACCACTTGCTTCTATCTACCACAACCGGTTCTCTACATGTGCTTTCCAAGGTTTTGCAAAATCCGGGTCATCATCATACAAGGTCTTCAAATCTTCAAATCCTAATATTGTCACTCTCATCTCTGTCAGCAAATTCAACTCAATGCATCAATGACTTTGTTGGATTTCCCACTTCTATGCTTCAACACAAAGGTGTAACTCTGCAATAATTCTACCCATCTCATATGTCTCTGATTCAACTTACTCTGACTATTCAAATACTACAAAGCTTGATGATCTGTATACAACACAAACTCCTTAGGCAACAAGTAATGTCTCCACTTATTCAAGGCTTGACCTATGGCATACAACTCCTGATCATACACTGAATATCTCCTCTAGGCATCATTCAATTTCTCATTGAAATAAGCTACTGCTCCTATTGTTGTTCCACTTGCATCACAATCTACTTGAAATACTTTGTTGAAATCTGGTAAAGCCAACACAGGCTTCTTAGTTACTTTTTGCTTCAACAGTTCAAAAATTTTGTTTGCTCCAGCGGTCCACTTGAATTCCTTCCAATCTCCTCTCATGGTCTCAGTCATAGGGTTACAAACTGAACTAATATTTTTGATAAACTTTCGGCAAAAACTAGCCAATCCATGAAATGATCTTACCTCTCGAATTCTTTCCGATGTAGGCCACTCAACAATTTCTTTCACTTTCTCAAGGTCCATTTTCAAACCATCCTCATCTATCACAAATCCCTGATAGACTAACTCATCCTTCATGAAAGTACACTTCTTAATATTTATCATCAACTTCTCTTCTCTCAATCTCTGCAAAACTTTTCTCAACTCATTCATCAGCCTCATGAAAGTACTTGGTGCATTAGTTAACCCAAAAGGCATCACCAACCATGTATACAATATTTCATTTGTCTTAAATGTTGTCTTCCAATCATCTCCTTCTCTGATCCTGATTTGATGAAATCCACTCTTCAAATCTATCTTTGTAAAGTATTTTCCTCCACTCAAACAGTCCATTATGTCATCCATCTTAGGCAAAGGAAACTGGTATTTCACTGTGATCTTGTTTATTGCTCTGGAATCAATACACATTCTCCACTCTCCATTCTTCTTAGGTGCTAACATTATTGGTACTGCACAAGGGCTCAGACTTTCCCTGATCAAACATTTATTCAACAACTCATATACTTGTCTATTCAGTTCTTCATTCTCTACCAGCGTCAACCGGTGTGCAGCTTTGTTAGGCAAACCAACTCTGGGAACCAAGTCCATGCAATGACTAATTCTTATCATGGGTGGCAATCCATCAAGTACATTTTTTGAAATGATGTCTTCATATTCTGTCAGCAAATCTTTTATCTCTTCTGGTTGTTCTCCTTCTGGTTCCGGTTTCTCAGTCTTCTTAGGAATTAAGGCAAAACACACATTCTCATGTCTCAATCCATCCAAGAATTTCCTTCCATCTACCAAACAGATTCTAGCATTCATGTAGACTTCATTCTTCAAATGTTCCTCCAAGAGCAACAAGGTTTGCTTCATCCCATTGGCCACAATAGTGTATGTATTCTTCCTCCCATTATGTACTGCCTGTCTATCAAAGTACCAAGGTCTACCCAAAAAAAGATGACAAATATCCATAGGCATAATATCACACAAGACTTCATCATCATAATTCCTAATTTTCAATTTCACCAAACATTGTTCACTTACTAACAACTTATGTTCATCCCGAATCCATGCTATCTGATAAGGCTTAGGGTGTTTCAATATCTCCAAATTCAACTTATTCACCATCTCTTCTGAAATAAGATTATCTGAGCTACCACTATCAATAACAACTTTACAACACTTACCGGATACCTTACATCTAGTCTTGAACAAATTCTTCCTCTGCAAGGGCTTTGCATCTCCTCCAGTATGACACAAATCTCTCCTCATCACCAACAGTTATCCATCTTCCAGTTTATTGTCTAATCCAGTGGGGTTTTCTTCCACCACTATTTCTCTTTTGGTATTCTCTATCTTCTTACACTCAAAAGCATGATATCCTTCTTCTCCACACTTATAGAAAGTTCCTCTAAATGTTCTCTTCTCTTGTCTTCCAAAATTCTCATTCCGATAGCCATCTAGTTCTCTCCTCTAGTAGAAATTTCTATTATCCTTCCGATATGAATTACGTTCTTTGTTCACTCCTTGTCCTTTTTCTAATATGTATTGGTTCCTCTTCCTCTTGAAATCTTCCTTTGGTAAAACTTCCACCTCTACCTCTCTGCCTCTGCTGATGTCTTTTGTTTAGCTTCTCTTCTGCCTTTAGGGCATACTAGTAAGCTTCTTCAACACTCTCCAATTTGATCAAACTGAGTTCATCTTGTATAGACATCCACAATCCATTTAAATATCTTGCAACTTGTTTAACTTCATCATCAACATGTCTGGATCTTATATTGATCAACTTGTAATATTCTTCGGTGTACTCCTTCACGCTAGATTCCTTCTGTCTCAAATTCTGCAACTTCCAGAACATATTCACTTGATAATCAGCTAGCATAAACTTTGACTTCAATTTAGCAATCATCTAATCACATGTCTTAATCTTCTCTTTACCTCTTCTCTTTCTATAAACTTGCAAATGCTCCCACCAAAGAGATGCATGACCTTTCAACCAAGTACATGCATATTTCACCTTCCTCTCTTCTGCAGTGTTCTCAAAATCGAAATACTTCTACATCTCTGAGATCCAATCCATCAGTTCATCTGAATCCAACTTCCCATCATATTCCGGTGGGGTAAAATGAGGTTTAGTATTCGCCCTACTCAAAACCCTCAAAAACCTCCTCATACAGATCAATCACCAGTGGGTTTGCTTGCTCTATCAGGGCTTCTTCTCCTTCATCTTCACTTACATCTTTGATATGTCAACCTCTTCTCTGGGTTGTCTCCATGGCTTCCAACTGGGCTGCTATACCTCACAACATCTCCATCACAACAGGGTCTACATTCCCACATGCTCCACCATTTCTAGCTCCTCTTCGCGCTATCGTTCAAGCCAGTCCTCTGCAGTTGTAGGTCATATCTGCAATCCGCCACCCTAAAAAAAATTCATGACACTCAACCTTCAGAATGAAACTTCACTCCGATACCACTTGAAGCACTCACCGGTGAGGAGGGACCTCAAAGATATCAATCTAGACTAGTCAACAAGAGTAACACAATGAAAACACAAAGATATGATAGAGGCAATGTAGAACAAATTGTTGTATTTCATGAAAATTGATTACAACCAACCAGTAACAACCGGGTTACAGCGTAACCGACTCACTGGCCTAGTAGAACATACAGAATAGGTCACAACCAAGACCTTGAATCTTAAGATCTATCTTCTATGCATAGTCTCTCTACTTGATTCTTCTATTGATTCCATTCTAATGTGCAATTACAACTGTATATATCGATCCAAAGGATCCAGTCGGCCCAAAAAGGGATCAAAACCCAAAGAACAAGACCTAATGTGTAAAATTAACAAGGTCGGCCTCCACCAAAAGATTCCTCCAAAAACTCCAAAAGATAAAACGTAGATCACGGGAAAAGGTCGGCCACATGCCAAGGAACATCAAAATCAACACCCAAGGATCCACAAGCTTCGGAAGGGATTCCGGTAGATCACCAAAATAGGTCCAGGCAATCGGTAACAAGAACTGTCAACCTGTAATAGGAAACTATCAAGGAAATCGATAGTGATATCTTGCCGGAAAATGATCCAAATGCGATGTGGTCTGGAAATAAGAAATATGATCAAGTCTTCAAGTAGAATCCAACTCCATAGGATCTGGTGATCCAAAACCGGGACACACAGAAAGAAAAGATGAAACTGCAAAAAGAAAGCAACTCTAATCTAATCAAATTACTCCTAAATTACAATGAAATAATATCAAATCAATTGCATAATGAAATTAAATCTAATTTAAACTCTCTCAATTGATGTGATTGAAGCTTCCATTTCTCTTCTCCATTGTTGTTGGTGTAGGTGGCTCTTAGGTATTGCACTTGATTTTCGGCATAAGATGGACAATAATTTTGAAGACTATGATTCTAGATTGAATTGAAGAATGAGGTTGAATTTATAGATTTTCAACATAGAAGGGGTGATAATTTGAACTCAAGTGTTGATTGATAGATAACTGAAATTGATTGATCTGTTAACTCATTTTGATTTATCTGTTAACAAGGTTGATTGAGGAGTCAACTAGATAGCTTGGCTAGTGAAATGAATAGACTAGTCAGTTGACTGAGTTGATGAATCAAATGATTGAATTGATTGGAGAGATAAGTGGATTGATTGATCAGTAGACTGAATAGATGGATTAGAAGACAGAAATGATTGATTGGTCATAAAAAGCTGGTTTTGAGTGAAAATGGGAGATTGATGAGTTAATTGAGTTAACTGATTAGATAATTGATTTGATTAATTAGTTCTGATTTTAGCATGTGTTGAAGGATTTTGAAATTGAATTTGATTTTCATTTTCAATTTAGATTTGAATTTGGTCTTTCAAATGCTGAAATGCACATGAAATTAACTGAAATTCAAATTTGGTGAAATATGAATTTGGAAGAAATGAAATTAATTGAAATGAAGTGAAATTTGAATTTGGGGAAAAATGAAATGAAATTAGATGGAATTATTTGGAATTATAATTTGGGAGATTTGGAAGAATTAATTTAATTAATTAAATAATTTAAATGAAATTATTTAATCATAGGAAATTGCATTAATTAAATAATAAAGATTATTTAACGAAGGAAAATGTCATAATTAATTAAATAATTGATATTTAATTAATAATTTATATAGGATTAATTGATTAAATGATGAAATGATAGGAATTTGATAATTAGAAATGTTAAATGTTCTAATTAGAAGAAATATTTAACTTAATCAAATAATTAAAGAATTACTTAATTAAATAGACGAATAATTAGTGTAGAATTAATAAGGCATTTTTAAGTGTCTACATTTGCCCCTCTTTGACACAATGTTGAAATGACATTGTTTCAAATAAAACAAAAAAAAATTATGCCGCAGTATGCCCCGACGACATTTAGGGTATAAATATGCCCCCTCAGAAAAAAGTGGTCTAAAATTTGTGGAATGAAGACCATTTTTTCAAAATTGTGATAGTAATCGATCATGTGAAGTTTGGTAAAAATTGAATCTTTTTTGGTATAGTTACAACTACGTTGAAGTTGGAGGGGTCCATAGTCGTTAGGGTGACAAAAGCCCTAATTTTGAGCTTTATATTGAAAATTGGTATTGATTTGAGCTCATTTGCGCTCATTTGCTTTGTAAGAATTTCTCGAGATTATAGTACTTTTTGTGTCCTTGGAGCAAGATGGTAGGTCATAGAGTGAGGTTGCATTTGTCCAAGCGAGTGCGATTGTATTAGAAACCTCTCGACATTGGCGGCATGGTGGGTTTTCAAAATTTATGCCCTTTTTTGTTTGTTTTTTCCAAATTTTTCATTCTTGTCTAGAAGAGTCAAAATTATCTAATTCACAATTGATGATCGATTTATTCACATTTGATAATAATAATTCACAATTGATATAATAAATTCGCACTTGCTTAAATTGCCCACAATTGATTTTGTTGATTCGCAATTGCCTTAATTGATCTGCAATTGAAATTATTAGATCGCATTTGCTTATATTAGTTCGCATTTGACATAATATGAATTTATTTTTGTGTTTTCTCATGATGCAAATGGCGTATCTTATTCATTGTGTTTTTTCTCAAATGTAAGAGAATTATCCAGTCTTGGTCGTGAGACAAACTAGGCTAGATGGTCTTGATCGACGTCATGAGTTACATGCAGAGGATACTGCTTTTCTTCGATAGGTTGGATTGTATCATATAGTGCACTTTCCCGAGGTTACGGCCAACGAGGCCATGATTACTGCTTTGATTGAGTGGTGGCATTCAGAGACTTTTTTATTTCATCTTCCGATAGGTGAGGCATCTATCACACTTGAGGATGTGTGGTGTATTCTACACATTCCCATATTTGGTGATCAAGTTACTTTTGATCATGGTGATGGGGTATCTGCTTTGTGTGTGCTATTTGAGTGTTCCGAGGATGATCTTCATATCCGAGGTCATTATGAGATTCATTGGGATGATTTTGATTATGATGATCTCACCATTGTTCTTGGTTGCATTGTTGTTAGATTATTGATCCATGATAGACGTACCCATGGTTTCCCTATTGGATGGGGATGAGTGATTCACGATATAGTTATTGATAGACGATTGTTTGCTTCGGGTCCCGATCTTCTTGCCACTTTATATCATCAGATGCATGGGATTGTATATTTGCAGCAAAAATCTGTTGGATGTGGTGTTACTTTTCTCCATATATGGGCTTGGGAGCACATGGCTATATTTTGTCCTATGATACATGTTGATTTAGAGCCAAAGCAACCATATGCTTACAGATACACTATTGGAGTTAGACATAGGGCGTCGGGTAACATTTTGTATTGGCTCCATCAGATTGATACATTATAGTACTTCTCATGGAGACCTTATCTTACTTGCCTCGGTTGGGTTGATGACGTCCATCATCTTCCTTTTTGTCAACAACAGAGATATATTATTGGGCAATATGTTGGTGGTCATAGGGTTATTGATATGCATCTTCCTGGTCGTGTACTCCAACAGTTTGGGGAGATACAAGGTATTCCAAATGTGACAGCTTATTTTTCTTGTACTACTCATGAGGTTGGTGATTGGGGTGCGTGTGTGTAGCCTTATGTTGCCATCTCAGAGTTTCATGCTCTTGCTCTTGTTCAGTGGGGTTGGTGAGTTGGTGTTGTAGATCTAGGGACTACAACATAGTATAGTGTATAATGGATAAAACATAGGCCCATACCTTTGACATATCCGACAATTCTAATTGATGCTTAGTAGATTAGACATGGCAGGGGTCCCAGAGGGAGAGGGAGAGATGGTGGAGGATGGGTTAGCGAAGGGAGAGATAGAGGGTGGAGAGATGGAGGAGGGGGAGATGGTGGACAAGGAGGATGGGATACGGTTTAGATAGATCTGATAGCAGTAGTTGCATCATAGGTTGAGGGTGGAGGAGAGGATGTGGATATCGGTGGAGGTATTACATCTATGAGTAGTTCTAGTGAGAGTGGGAGTGAGAGCGATGAGTTAGTATTAGGCTCATCGAGTAGTGAAGAAGATGAGGGGGGGGATTATGGACATGATATGGATATGCCCCAAGATATGGAGAGAGGAGATGCAGAGGGAGATGATGAGGAGGAGGGAATGAGGGCTTAGGTTAGGAGTTTAGAGGATGTGGTTGCTACTTTGCGGCAGTGGCAGATGGAGGAGCTTACCACAGAGAGAGATCAGATAGCCGATGAGAGGGAGCAGATAGCCGCTAAGAGAGATCGGCTACAAAGGGAGAGAGATGATGCAGTGAAGTAGATGCGGTTGGTTCAGATTGCTTATGACCAGCATTTTGCTCTGGATACAGATGCACACAGGCAGTCAAACGGACTTTATTATGCTTAGTAGGAGGCTTTGTATTATAGATAGCTCTATGATAGTGTTGTTCCTGAGGCACAGAGAGCTCCTAGTTTTAGTGAGTATAGAGGCTATTCATATTCTAGTATAAATACCTCTCGACAGACTAGTAGTGGTGGTGTTATGGGTCCACCTAGGACATCATCGAGACATCCTAGGGTAGGATCTGGTTGGTAGGATCCTCCTGGAGATAGAGGCAGCATTGGTTGAGATGTTATGTTATTGATGATGTAGCATAGATACAATGTATTTTGACACATTTTGATGAGATATATGATATGCACTTTTGGTGATGAGTTATGTCTAATGTTTTGGTTTTTTTATTTTATGCTCACTTGATAATGCATCGAATGCTAATGTGATATAATGCAGTGATGTGATGTGTCTTTATTTTGCGATGTATGAATCTATATGTGATGATTGGTAACATGCTTGTGATAATGCAATGGACTAATGCAACATAATGCAAAGTGAAATTGGAAAAATTGTTAGTTGTTAGATGGAGAATAGATTAGAAGAAATGATATGAAATGATAAATCAATTGAACTAGCCTTTATTTATTCCAAAAGTAGATATGATGGAAAAAATTTGATTGATAATATTTTGATGAAAAAGTCTTCATTGCTTTATTTGTAGTGCAATACATTATCATCATTGAGCCTTATTATGTAATAATGGATCTTATTACACGAGGGTATGAGGAACCAAGATGTATAGATATCTCATTGCAAGAAACAAACAAGTAGCAGACAAGTAATGAACCCTCCATTCTGGGAATTGCGTTAGGGGTTGAGGTATTTGTGGCATTCGCAAGATGAATGCTCCTATCACAGACACCCACTAGAGAAATTTCCCCAGAACTTCATTGGTTCAAACCACAAACATCAAACAAAGAAAAAGGATCATACCCATCATGAATACTCTAGTCACTCTTTTGGACATCCTTGAGTAGCTAAAAGCAATGATCTTCTCCAATTTGATAAAAGAGTCAACCAAAATAGACAAAACTCAACAGTTGGACTGACTATGTCTTTGCTTTGATATGTTTGATGTGATTTTGATAATGTCTGGTTTCAAAAGTTTTTAAGACTAACCTATCTAGTTTCGAGTGTACCGATTATGTTTAAGACATGATGGTGATCATGTTGATAGTTTGATAGTGATTCAATAGATTAGACAGTTGATCAGCTTGATTGCAGATGTTTTGACAAGATAGTTGTATCCTTTGTTTAACTTCATGCGAAGTGTTTACTGGATATCTACTAGGGTGTTTGATTCTTATGAGACAATTTATTGCAAGTTTTTAAATTGATTTTTAAATGTTTTTGGATTTTGTGGAACGATATTTGATTGATTTTGGATTGATTTTTTCAGTACTTTATCTGAATGTTTTTTATTTTTTCAGGACTTTATCTGAATGTTTTGATTTTTTCAAGACTTAATCTGAATGTTTAAGATTTTTTTAGGACTTTATCTGAATGTTTAAGATTTTTTCAGGACTTTACCTGAGTGCTTAAGATTTTTTCAATTATGCCCCCAAGTATGCAAACCTGTGATGACATGATGATCTGTAGAATGCGGTGGAGACAATGAATTTTTTAAATGCAGTATGCGATATGAAGATGCAGTTCCTAAACAAGGATGAATGTGTGTGCCCCTCATTCTGAAATGCACTGATTGAATTGAAGGTGTGAAATGTTTTAGAGATAGGAGTTCAATCCTTTCTCAAAAGGCTTTAGATCATCTAATCTAACACACTGTGTAACCAAGATTTATGAACAGAGGCACGAAAAACTTCTCTATCAATTCTTGAAACTTTGATCTTCTTTTGCCAACATTTGTGCACTAAATTCATTCTGACGCTTATAAACATCAAAGACCCTTGGAATCTTATGTGGCTAGCTACATAAGCTATTATAACTTCAAAATCATCCTGGATAAAGCCTTGCTGTCAACAAGCTTTTAAGGCTCCGACCAGGTTATTCACTATAATCTCTCAAATATTGCTCCATTGCCAGCAGGCATCCATAGCCCTGGTGGGATTATCTATATGTTACCATAGTCAAGTTTTTTATTATCGCACTTGTATGTGTGATATTTCAGTAATATATCACTTTTTTATTTTGCATTTTGATGGAAAGTGCATAGTAATTTTTCTTTTCTTTTTCTTCATTTTCTTGCCTTGACTTGTATGTAATGAAACTTATGTGGGTATTGATAATTACAGCAGCGCCGAAGTAGATTTTTGGATTTTTTACTAGTCACATGACCAACCAGGTATCTGTAATGACTTGGAGCATTGATTAATGTGTGAGGTATAGAAAATGATAGATTTTGGGTAACAAGGTTCAATAGTGAAACCTCTACTCAACCATAGATAAAGCTCAATGAGAAGATGATGTTTGAAACTGAATAACTAAAGGCATCCTAAAGACTTCATGATTAAGTATCTAGGAAATGAGTCCACCTTCTTTCCTTTCATTACAGACAGGTGAACAAATCTGACAATCATCTTGTGTTATTGATGCAACTATATGAGAAAGCATTAATGATATGCAACTATATGTTGTGCAATGGTGATATACAAATAACTATGATGTATTATGAAATGAAGATATGCAATGCAATAAAGAAATATGAAAATGTAGTACTAAAGATTGAAGTGAACCCACCCTTAGATGTAATATCTTTTTAGGTGCATGTTATTATTGAGTTGGTATGAACTTTGTATAGATAATTCATTGGTCTTTGTTTGAAGAGTTGGATAAACCGATCTCTTTCAATAGGATATAAGGATTCAGTTGGGTGTATATTACGAACTTTTTCAGCATTACCGATGTTGATTTCTCTAGTTTCTTCTAATAATAATGTTGATTGTTCATTATCAAGAGGAAGAGTATCCATTCTGTTATGAGATATGTGTTTTGCTTAATTACCATTGTCTTGACTAGAAGAGGAGCTTGCTTCTCTGAAATATGCAGTTATGTGTATATCTATTGCAAAGACAGTCTTTTGATCATCATGAGGGAGTTCGTCCCTTGCACCCAAGAATTCAGCTACGGATTCATCATTTTGGAACCAATCTAATTGTGGCTTTTCTTTTTGCTCCCATTCAATAAAATGTGGATGCATAAGGGGTAGGTCATTGTTTCCTTTCTTTCGTAAAAGATCCTGATAACATGCATACTTTGTTATTTAGATGACCTGATATGTCCTCATCATAAATTGTGTGTGGGTTGTCATCATAATTAGATGGGAATTCATAGTCATGAGAATCTGTCACACTTTCTATGTATGTTTCACTTTCTCAGACTCTATCACTCATATCCTCTTGTTCTTGTAGCTGAGTTTGATTAGTAGACCTCCTTTGTATTATGGATACCCTTCTTAAGCTTGGTATTAGTCATTGTAGTCTTTCTTCATCTGACTCAGATGAAGGAGCTGGAATTATTTCTCTTGGCAAAAGTATTAACAATAACCAAGGATTAGGCTCATTTATCGGTGCTAAGCCTGTATCTGTTACCATATTTGCTTGTTCAGATGTTTTTGGTACTATATTGCTAGATAATTTTGTGTTAGTTTCTTGTAGAATTTGCCTCATATCTTCACCATCTAATTCCATACTAGGAGATGTTGGTGCTCTCCTGCTTCTGTGAGATGAAGAGGTAAATTCTTGTGTTGACAACTGATTATGAGGATTGTACTCTAAGAATAACCTAGGCTTGTTTAGTATATCTAGTGTATGTTGCCTTGCCTCGGTTATCTTTGGTACATGTTTATATCCTAGCCCTTGATTCTTTGGGTTTTCATGTGGTAGAATAGGTTCTAATATGCCTTGCTTCTGCAATCCCAATCCCATGGTACCATCGTACCCATGTTTTTGTAGCATCTTGAAGCCATTGCCATACTAGTCTAGAGATAACCTGGGTATTTTCATGTCATCTTCTTCTCTATATATCCAGTGATTGAAATCTTCATCTAGAGATTCTTCTTGTAAGTCTCCCCATCTAATAAAAGAGCATGAATCTGAATACTTCACTATTTATTTTGCTTTATCTTGCTTCATTATTGTGTTATGAGGCTTCCCAAAAGACCAAGGAGAAAGAGATACTTGTTTTCCAGTCGGGGTACTCGAAATGGAATATTCCCCACAACCAACTTCCTTAATCTGTAAAGAAAATGTGGTGGGTGTATTTTTTTCTGTTGTGATTGATAATAATTTTTTGTAAGTGAAGTGGAGCTTCCTTATTGTTTGGTACCTGATTATATGTGTTTGCCTTTAAATAATTGCAGTTTTGAAAAGGGTTTGGGTCACCATGGATGGTGATCTCAATGCCATTGTATGGGAACTTCATGCATTGGTGAAAAGTTGATGGTACTGCTTGAATGGTATGTATCCATGGCGGCCTAATAGAATATTGTACCCCAATTCTCTATTTAGGACTTGAAAGGTGATGTCTATTGTAACTGGTGCTGAAGTTGTTGTTGCTTGAGTATTTTGAGATACACCATGGGTTGATGTAGCAAGTGTTCCTTCAGTTTGTGTAACAGTAGGTACTTGAGGAACATTTTGATTCAATGTCACACTTGGTGGCAATATAGTCGAAATGTCCACCCGAGAGGTAATTTGGCCCCATTTTGGACTAATAGTGCGAGATATCTGTCTCTATAATTATTGATAAGAGCATTGAGAATAATAAGCATTGTAGGATCTTGTTGGGCTTCTTCTAATTCTTCTTTTGTCAGATTATGTTGTATTTCATCAATGGAAGGCATCCTATTTGTGTTTGTTGATAAGGTTGCGGGATTTCAACCCGGTGTTTTTTTATTTGTGGACAAGTTCATATTCCATGTTGGTTTAAGTGAAGGGTCGTTGTTAGGTTCCATCTCATGTTCTGCCTTTTGAGAACGTGTTAATGGCATGATGTTATTCCAACATGATCTTGACTCTTTATAAGACTCTATAAAATGCCAATACAAGACTTAGCTAAATGTAGCTAGGTATCCTTCTAAGACTTTCTAAAGACTAAAATGCAGACAATGCAATCTATGAGTGAAGACTTGCTATCAAGGATTTCAGAATTCAAACACAAGATCTTCAGTGTATTGTCGAATTGCTTCAAATTTTGCCTCTTCTTTAATCTGATTTTTGAGGTCTATGTCAATTTGTATTGACTTCCGAACTTCATCATCTATGATAGCTTGGACTATGTCGAATTGGTCTTGATCAACTATCAATTCCTCAGCAAGTATGTTTAACTCATTAATTATTTTTAATTGAACGTTGTTTGACCCAAGATTGGGTTGCTCAAATGGGAATTTGTCGTTTCCTTTCAAACCCATATGCTAAGGATTATAATGCAGACTTTATGCAACCTAGGAATGGTTGATACTTTTCTTAAGGACTCTAACAAGGATTTAAAAACTTTGCTATGGTCTTTTCAACCAATTGTCTGATGGCTTCATTTTGAGTTGCCTTTTTTTATCTTTTTCCTCAATTTTTCATCAAGATGGACAAATTTCCAAATCTCATTATCTATGATGGTTTCAACTATATCGTACTAAGCACGATCAACTTTTAGTTTCCAATCAAGGTTGTCAAAACTATCAATTATTACTAATTAGTCATTGTTTGGCCCAAGATTGGGTTGCTCAAATGGAAAATCATCGTCTCCTTTCAGACCCATGTATTGAGGTATGTTTCTTAGACTCTAATGCAATACTAAATTCTATATGAGTGGATGCAACTTGGTTGAAGACTACTCTTTTTGTGATGTGAGGACTTGTGAAAAAACTTTGTGCAGTATGATGACACTAAAGGACTTATGCATGAACTAGATGTCTAGGACTTAAGATCACTTTGAATTTTGCAAAAGTTTTGGTTTGGTGTTGACATTTGACTTTGAGAGATTTGATCTTGTTGTGTTCTTTTGAAAAAACATTGGTTGAGGTTCCACTTTGTTTTTGGTGTTTTCTAAAATGTTTGAATTTGGTGAAATGTAGCAAAGGACACATCAGACACATCAAAAAGAATAATACCATGAAAAGAATACTTTTTTAAGGAACTTTTTCAAATTCCCATGAATGTTGGAGTCTTTTTCAAGATCCCGTTTTGTGTTCGTTGTAATTGGTCAATCGATAGCACATCAAGCAAACTCTCCTAATGGTCAAAAGGTCACAAGTATTACCACAACCCACATCTTGATACTCCATCAGCTCAAACAATCCTATCACACCTTAGGGTGTGCCCATTTTTTTTGTCTTTTTCTGGAAATTAGACCAAAGAAGATCGCTCCTCAATTGGCTCGTTATCCTGGGAGATATATGGTGAGTGTCTTGGGGGAAGATTCTTCCCCACCCTTGCACTATGATAATTCAAGTGTCTGGTTACTGACTTAGTTTGGCTTCTAATTTCTAAGGTGTTTAGAAAGGGTTTCATTCGAGTGGTCATAATCAGCAGCGTTTTACACTCCATTGAGGGAGGTCTCCCAGTCTGTAGAGGTTACGCTCTACAGATTTTAATGTACCGTATAGGCACTGAGGGTGGTATAACGTCATTGTGACAACATGTAACACTCATCGTATATGATTTTCATCGCATATGTATTTATTTATAGTGGCTTGGATTACTTGGCTTTAACCATTGCCACTTAGGTCGTTCCCCTCTCACCAACCTTAATGGTGCCCTAAGGGCAACTCGAGAGGGCAGGCCTTCTAAAGGATGTAAGTACAAAAATTTACCGAAAGCATAAAAGAAGAGAGTCTGGTTTTCTGATCACCCATTGAAGGGGAGAGCATAATACCTATCCCTTCGAAGACATGAAAAAAAAAATTCTTTTTATCCTTCCACTGCAATGATTTTTTATTCTAAGTGGAGATGTTGCTCCACACAGGCATGGTGTTCCTTTTAAAAGCACCAAAATAAGTTCTCTACTATAACCCTACAGAGAAAATAATGTTAGTAGACACATGGTGGGCTATACAACCTAACTTTCTCAACTACAAAGCTCTATCTTTTCACAAACAGAGAGAAATACTGATAAAAACCAGAACTAAATATAGACAGAATGAGAAAAAACCTAAACTAGCAATTGTGAACTAACTACTAAGCAATTGTGAACTAATGTCTAAGCAATTGTGAACTGATATGCTATCAATTGTGAATTATTGTGATAGCGATTGTGAATTGATGTCTCAGCAATTGTGCAACATTATCAGGTCAATTGCTCATCAATTAAATACAATTTTTATTTATTTTTAGACAAAAGGAAAAGATAAAGATTTTATTCTGCAATTGGGTTATCCCAAATCAAACGAGCCAACACATCAATGTCATCATAAAATTTGTACTTGGCAATAAATCAGTGGATGCTTCTATGGTATTGGGCGATTTCTTCTCTTTCTTCAATTTTGCGAAGCTCTCTTTCAACTTTTAGGAGTCTTTGATATTATCTATGTTCTCTCCTATGTTGTCTTTCCCTCCTTGCACCTGAGATTTTGAAGGTTACTTTTCCTGCCATTGGATTAGACACATTTTATGCAAAAAGTAAAAATTTACAAAATTGAAAGATTTTTATAGGTTAGGTGCGCAAGGTCAATTAATGAAGAAACAAAAAATGAAATTTAACTTTTGCACCCCTTTTAAGCAATTGCGTGAGTTTTTATCAATTGCGTAGCACTAAAAGAGAAATTGCGATGTATTTTAATAGCAATTACGAACTAATATTCGCAATTGCAAATTTCTGTAAGGGCAATTACGAACTACTTTTTTTGGGGTCTACACGGATATGTGAAATCAAACAAAACAACAAGCGAAGGTTAGAAAAGATTTCACGTCGGATTCACCAATTGTATCTAGAGGTAAATTAAGTGTAAATAACATAATTAGATTATCAGAGCAAATCACCAACTCTAATCTAATCAAACTACTCCTAAATTACAATGAAATAACATCAAATAAATTTCATAATGAAATTAAATCTAATTTAAACTCTTTCAATTGATGTGATTGAAGCTTTCATTGCTCTTCTCCATTGTTGTTGGTGTAGGTGGCTCTCAAGTATTATACTCGATTTCCTGCATAAGATGGACAACAATTTTGAAGACTATGATTCTAGATTAAATTGAAGAATGAGGTTGAATTTATAGATTTTCAACACAGAAGGGGTGAGAATTTGAACTCAAGTGTTGATTGATAGATAACTGAAATTAATTGATCTATTAACTCATTTTGATTGATTTGTTAACAGGGTTGATTGAGGAATCAACTAGATAGATTGGCTAGTGAACTTAATAGACTAGTCAGTTGACTGAGTTGATGAATCAGATGACTGAATTGATTGGAGAGATAAGTGGATTGATTGATCAATAGACTGAATAGATGGATTAGAAGACTGAAATGATTGATTGGTCATAAAAAGCTGATTTTGAGTGAAATGGGAGATTGATGAGTTAACTGATTAGATAACTGATTTGATTATTCGATTCTAATTTTAGCATGTGTTTTAGGATTTTGAAATTGAATTTAATTTTCATTTTCAATTTGGATTTGAATTTTGTCTTTCGAATGCTGAAATGCACATGAAATTAACTGAAATTCAGATTTGGTGAAATATGAATTTGGAAGAAATGAAATTAATTGAAATGAAGTGAAATTTGAATTTGGGGAAAAATGAAATGAAATTAGATGGAATTATAATTTGGGAGATTTGGAAGAATTAAATTAATTAATTAAATAATTTAAATGAAATTATTTAATCATAGGAAATTGAATTAATTAAATAATAAAGATTATTTAACTAAGGAAAATGTCATAATTAATTAAATAATTGATATTTAATTAATAATTGAGATAGGGTTAATTGATTAAATGATGAAATGATAGGAATTCGATAATTAGAAATGTTAAATGTTCTTATTAGAAGAAATATTTAATTTAATCAAATAATTAAAGAATTACTTAATTAAATAGATGAATAATTAGTGTAGAATTAATGAGACAAGGTGTCTACATATACATATACATATACATATACATATACATATATATATATATACACATATACATATGT